>NC_133664.1:32396004-32528305 GCF_037893015.1 Macrotis lagotis | reverse complement strand
GATCTTTAAATAGTTTCATGATTCATAATCAGATGAATGCTGGTGAATATGCTCTCCAAAAATGTATGACCTACTATTAAATTTAATTTTCATTTTTGACATTTTTCCATTAGTTTCTTAAGTCTAGAACTCAATAAAGCAATAAAATATACCCTGATTTATAAGGCTTTCTGTATTTCTCAGAGATAAATGCACACACACTTAAAATTTAACAATCAGCTCTGGTAAACCGGTTTGAGCTGGTTCCAATAACAACCATATTTAATAACCAAAAGATAATATTGCTGTTTAAAAGGACTTCTTTTAGGTATTTTTGCAGGGCAATGGAGCTAATGTTGCCCAAGGCCACACAGCTAGGTAATTATTAGTATCTGAGGCCAGATTTTGAACTCAGGTCCTCCTGACTCCAGGACAGGTGCTCTATGCACTGCAACACCTAGCCACCCCTAAAATGACTTTCAAAGGAACTTTGAGTCATTCAGAGTAAAAGACAGTTTGCTTCACTGTTTCTCTCCCATTCAGCTTTGTTTATCTCATTGTCCATTCTCCACGTTAGGCCAAGATACAAGATACTCTTGGACCAACACTGTAGATGGTGTTATCTAACTTCATAATAATTTTGTGTTATTGTTATTCTTTTGGCTACATCCTTTAAGCCATTTGCTAGTGCAAACTTTCTTCCAAGAGATAATAAATCTTATTAAGAGGATCTAAAGTTTTTGGAAATCACTGTATTAATTGTATCATATCCTAATATATTCCAGTTTCCTTTAGTGTTCAGTTAGCAAAATCCATTTTAGTAATATACCACAGTAAGAAGGGAAGGTCAAAAGGGAACCCGAGACTAATTGGCTTAGACTTAATGTGAGCCTGTATCAAACTTCCTTGCTGATGGTATCAAAAAAACCCCCAGTACCCCTGTCCCCATTTGGGAAGAGCAAGACCATCCTAGCTTAATTTTCTTGAAAGATAAATTTTCCTAAGTCATACAGAATTCAGTACAAAATAGTTCTGTTGATAAACTCGTCATACCATCCTATCTTGCCTGAACAAGGAGGAGAAAAATACGTGAATTAGAACATGCAGAAATAAATCAGGTACTTGTAGTGATTACCAGCTTCCCAAACAACATTTTGGAAAAGAGAAAACTGAGAAAAAACTAGATGGACCATTAAGTACCAGAGACTAAGATGACATGGTACTTGTAAGGAAGGAACACAAAATTGTAAACCTTGTACCATAGTTGGTAATTGAGGGAGGGAGGGAGGGAGGGAGGGAGGGAGAGAGAGAGAGAGAGAGAGAGAGAGAGAGAGAGAGAGAGAGAGAGAGAGAGAGAAGCACTATCAAGACAGGTGGTAAAATGCCATAACAGAAGTAGTCTTAGCTTGTGGTGAGATTTCAGAGGAAGGAGAGAGATTTTTAAATAGGAGAATCATGGGAAATAAGATTGGAGATTGAAAAGAGGGAGAATTTTGACAAGCAGAGAGAGAGAGAGAGATGAAAGGTAAGGTTGTTCCAGGCAGATGGAAAATTCTGAACAATAATTCACAGGCATAAGAGGGTCTTGGGGGAAATAAAATTGTTATGGAATTCCATAGTATAGACAGATTATCTTAACTTGAGGTCTATGACATTAAAATTCATATATATTCATACATACACATATATATTTATGTAGATGAATAAATAGATAACTAAGGTTATTCCTAAGGAGTCTTGGCACCTAATGAGAGAAATTAGGCTCCCACCCACTTGACCTGAACACAATTTTTTTAAACCTTGATTGCATATAGAATTGCCAAAAGGAAGTGAATAGAATGGTACTTCTTATAGTGTATAAATTAAATAGGTAGCAGAGAGTTTATTGTTATACATAAATGGAATGATAAGCGCAGAACACATTTGACCAAAATTAAACAAAATTAAAACAGGATTCAATAATGCAAGGTACAGTTTTGACAAAAAAACTCACCAACAAAACTTAAGATAGATGACTTAACTTATAATTTCCTTCATAATCTGCTATGAAACAGACACTGAAAAATTTGTGAGAACATAAAGCAATATAGATAATTACTAATTAGACATTTTATATCTTCTTTTAACTTTACATTATTCAACTCTGTGTCTACTGGTAAATTGTCTATACATAGGTAGCTCCTATTGTTTTTAGAATACTGGAACAAGTATTGGGTCTTCCTCTCCATTTTTAACATTTATCTTTTATTCAGGGTAACTCAAGACCTTGGAAATGCTAAAATTCACAAGATCACTTGCAAAATGGCATATATTCATCTTGATATAGGTATTCAATCATCTAATGTCAGGGAAGAATGAACACACAAAAAAGCAGCTCCATCCTAGGCTCAGGATTGTCTAAGTAGGAGTTGTGTTTTATTTACCATGTCTCATGGCTCCATGGAAAGTGGAATGGGAATTAGAACTATCTGTTCTTTTTATGATCCCACCTCAGGAAGTAACTCAAAAGTATACCAACACATTTGATAGCATTGTCTCCTTTGAAAGGTTCATGGATTCATAAGTGAATCAACCCATCAGCTGAATCTTTGGTTCCACAGACAATACAAATACTCTTCCTCATTTTAGAATGACAATCCTCACTTTGCACTTACATTCAGAAGAAACAGGCCCCAAAGTTCTCAGTGATCTAATGAAACCAAGAATAACTTAGCAAGTTTCATAGGATGCTTTTCAGAGAATAGATGTGAGCTGTCTTCTCTCACTTAATGTCAAAGACCACTCAATTTTGAGTCAGGAAACCTTGAGTTCAAATTCTTCCTTAAAAACTTACTAGTTGTGTCACCTTGGGAAAGTCGCTTTACATTTTTCCCTTCTCTGTTTCATTATCTCTATAAGAGAAGCAATAATTACATATGCCTTATGGGTTTTTTTTTATCAGGATTAAATGTGGTAGTTTATATTAAATGCTTCTCAAATCTTAAAACACTATATGTGTAAAAACTATTGCTTATGACACCATGATGCTCCAGATATGGAAAAAATATATTGTAGAGGACATTAAATAATAGGTGAATGCCCCATAACACTGAAGTAGGAAAAGCTTCCCTGCTACTATGAATAAATCATAAAATTAAGTCCCTGGAGCAAATTATTATATAAACAATTTAAATAATTCAGCTATAGAATGTTTTAATATTTCTGTGTGTGTATGTTGTGGTTGAAATGGGTGAGGGTATATGAGGTTGTAGAAAAATGTTTGTGAATCTTGCCACATTTTTAGATAGCAAACGTAGGTTTAAGAACTAATGAATAATAATGAAAATGACCTTAGAGGTCTACTCTATTTCTGCCAACTCTGTATTGTTCACTATAATATAGTTTGTAATGGGCTATCTGCTCCCTTTTTACAACAAACTAATGACCGAACATTATATTTTGCATGAAATCTGCTCCTTTCTCCTACTCCCTTCCTCTTCTTCACAGCCCAGTTATCAGGGTGAGCCAATAAATTTTCATTCTCATTCCATTGATCCTATTTCATTTTCCTTTGTTTCTAGAAAAAGAAATGATTCCTTCCTCTTAGTAGCATTCATGTGTTTCATTCATTCTTTCCCTATTCACATTAATAACTGAAATTGTCATTAAAATATAGTTCATGGAACAATTTTCTTCATAACATAGCCCTTCCATTACTTTTTTTATAGTTCATAGTATATGTGTTCATAGTATCCTTAGATTGTAGGTTAAGAGTTAGAAGTCCTCAGAGGTCCTCTAATCCCAATCCTTCATTTTATAATGAGGAAGCTGAGGCATCAAAAACTTACTCAACATTAGCCAAAGGAAAAAGGAATTGACACTAGTAAGACAGTGGGTCCTTCATGATTCCCTGACATTCTGTTTATTTAAGGCCACCAAACCAAATGTTTTGGGCAATATCTTTGAAACCCTACTTCATGATAAGGTATGGGAGGGAGAGAAACATTTTCATGATAAAATATTTTTCTTTTATATCCTATATTCTTTTATATCCTATATCCTGTACAACTTTGTAAGAGTAAAGGGTGATAATGATTAGAATAAGACACAAGCTAGGTCATAGATCGAATGCTGTAAGGGATCTTGGAGGCCATCTAATCTAGCCTCTGTATTTATTATATGTCCCGTGTTTATATATCTATTAGTTAAAGTATGTTTTAAAAATCATATGTAACATGTTAGGCATAGAAATTAATTACACATGCCTTGCCCTATCTGTCTCACTATTTTAGCCAATAATGCAGCAACATAGGGGGTTGGCAATGGCCTTAAGAATATGATGAAGAGTTTCCCTGGCCTCGCCGTGCCCAGGCTGGCCGTGCTCTCCCGCCCCTTCCCCTTGTGAGTCCACGCACCCACCGGGGCCACACCGTGCCCAGGGCGCCACCCCCAGAGCAAGAGTAAGAACAAATTGGAAACTCTTGAACAGAAATATCCTAAGGATGAGGAGCCTAAGGACATACCATCAGAGTGGTCTGAGAAGGATGTTTCCCCAAACGTTGAACATGAGGATACTAAAGAAATTCCATTAGGAAGGAACAAAGGGGTCAGGTTCAGGAGTTTTGAGTGGAAAGATATTCATGAGAATAACTGCAAGGTAAAAACTCAGTGGGGGAAATATGTAGGAAAAGAACAAAGTAAATCTATTTCCTGGGAGTGGGGCACCAGAAAAAAACATTGACCTTGCTATCCATCAAGCGTTACCAAAAAGAGACAAATCCCACAAATATTTTGAATGTCAAAAGAGCTTCAATAACAGCTCTCACCTTCAAACTCATCAAAGAACTCACACAGGAGAAAAGCCTTATAAATGTTCAGAGTCTGAAAAATATTTTAGTAACAGCTCCCATTTGATTCAGCATCAGAGAACTCATACAGGAGAAAAGCCCTAGCAATGTAATAAGTGTGGGAAAAGCTTTAGCAATACCTCTCACCTTATTATCCATGAGAGAACGCACACAAGAGAGAAGACCTATAAGTGTCCAGAATGTGGGAAGAGTTTCAGTAGCAGTTCGCAGCTTATTCAGTATCACAGATCTCATACAGGAGAGAAACCTTATGAGTGTCCTGTGTGTGGGAAATGCTTCAGTCACAGCTATGTCCTAATTGAGCATCAAAGGATCCATACAGGAGAAAAGCCCTATAAATGTCTCAACTGTGGTGAAAGATTTAGTCAGAGATCCAGTCTTATTCGCCATCAGCACACACACACACACACACACACACACACACACACACACACACACTGGTGAGAAACCTTACAAATGTCTCGAATGTGGGAAAAGCTTTGGTTGTAACTCTACCCTCATAAAGCATTAGAGAATTCACACAGGAGAAAAACCATATAAATGCCCATAATGTGGGAGAAATTTTAGTTGCAGCTCAAATCTTATTACACGTCAGAAAACACACATGGGAGAGAAATCCTTTGAAAGTACAGAATTTGGAGTAAATATGAATCACAATTGTAATTCAGTAGAACGGCAAAGAACTCAGCCAGGAGAGAAAACATATAAGTGTTGTGAATGTGGGAAAAATTTCAATCTTAGTTCACATCTTATTAGATGCCAGAGAACACACACAGGAGAAAAACCTTATAGATGTCCTGAGTGTTGGAAAACTTTCAGTCAAAGCTCTGCACTGGTGATCCACCAGAGAATTCATACTGAAGAAAAACCCTATGAATGCCCTGACTGTGGGGAAGGATTCAGTCAAAGCTTTAACCTTATCAGGCACCAAAAGACCCATATAGGAGAAAACCCTTATAAATGTACTGACTGTGAGAAATCTTTCAGTCGCAGTGCCTACCTCAATCGGCATCAGAAAACACACATAAGAGAAAAGCTTTTTCACTTCCCTGAAGTTGAGGAAAATTTTACTCATGAAAGGAACTAGAAAAGTCCAGGGTGAAGGCAGGTGGGCATTTGGACTTCATCTATTTATTTCCAATTCCCAAATCTGTTGCTTCATAAAAGGAGGTTTTTGTAAACTTCTTTTTATTGAACCATCACAGTTAAGGTCTTGTAAAAGCTGTCTACTGTTGAATTGTTTAAATTCTTTACATTTCTTCATCAACACATTTTGGAAAAGAGAGCTGATATCACTCTGCTTAGAAGATGCAAAGACTCAAGCTAACCAGGTCATGGATTCTCCCAGGAAAAACAGCACCAAGGGTGAAGAAAACTTTTTTTTTTAATTTTAAGGTAAGAAAGGAATAGTTCAAATTAATCCCAAGAATAAAATTTAACAACAACAACAAAAAAAACAGAAGTCTTGCAGCTAGACCATCTGCTGAAGTTTGTGATTTTTCTCTTGCCATTTTAGGTTTAGACAAACTATTATTTGTCCTAGATGGCTGATAAAATGATTCTGCTGAAGGACAAGTGTGATTTTCTATCTATGGGGAAGGCTGAAAGCAATAGTTTAAATTTGAGAAATCTTTTTCCTTGAAAATTCACTCATAAAGAGTGTGGTACACAAGTGAGCAACAGGTAAATCTTTTTTGTCTAGTAAAGATTTGTGACAAGGCTGTAGGAAATCTCGAACTAAAGATTTAATAATTCTAGAGCAGCAGGGAGAGAGTGTTCCTGAACAATGGATTTTGAGGTGTTCCGGGGTATTTTTAGTCAATTGGGTTCACCTATAACTTATTGAATTCTCCTTGCTGCTACGTCCCAATATCCCCACCATAAAAGAAGCGAGATTAGGAGTCGTGATTCCAGAATTCTGTTCTTGAAAACTAAATAATTAATAGCTAATTTTTTTCCCCCATCAGTATTTAGTGTTCCTATTTTATAGGAATTCAGTGAAATTGGGGAACTAGGTTCTTGTAGCTAGATCAATGACTTGGTTTTCAGATGGACAGAATTCCATTGGTATTGGAGTATCATTTGGGTTGGGTCCTAATAGTGGTTTTATCCTTGGCCTTTCTAGGAAAGAAGCTTAAAACTTAATATTTTCCCCTTATCCGTCCTGGTCCTAAATGGGGACTTTGTATGATGTATTAAACACTCTTTTCTAAATCTTTGCTTACAAGGAGAAATGTAAGTGGGGAGGCCCAATTTATATCTTAGGATTACCAAATATATTTAAAAGGGCTTGAAGGAATTTTAAAATTTAACAGAAGGGAATGAAACCGTAGTATTCCCAGAGAGATCATTCATTTTGTGATGCTGAAATGCAGCTCTTCCATGGGGGCAATTGAGTTGCATTGGAATTGTTGTATCCTCCCTTCTCAATGAGATGCAGTTGATAATGGGTGGTGATTATATGATTCTTTTAATTCTTAAAATGATGGAAACCATAACAAAAATCAGTCAAATGAAGATATCTAAGTAAAAAAAAGAATATGACGAGGAAAGAAGATAAATAGTTGATGTATTTTGACTAGTATTGGAGAAGAGGAAATTGAGGTGCCCTGATATTCTAGGTTAAAATTGAACATTTCAAGAAATTTAGCAATCAACAAATCATTGCTTCTACCATTTGAAGTAAACATTATCATCCAATCATTTTGAAACTATCTACATATGGTAAATGACTATATATATATATATATATATATATATATATATATATATATATATATCATAAATCTTACTCTAAATTCCTTTTTCTTCAGTCATTTTCCTATGCCTTCATTACTATATCTTCAGAGGAAAATATATATTTCCAATTATTTTTCTACCAACATAATACTTAGACACCCTTTATGCTGTCCATAGATCTTGAGGTTTTCTTTACTCTACTTCTCAATATATTGTCTCCTAGTACTCCAATGCTCTCTATTCCCTGTAGTACTATCTCTTAGCCTTGCTACTTTATATATTTATGATTCTTTCTGGATATTAGTTTTTTATTTGTAAAATATATTGGGCAATATCATCGAATCAAGTTATAGAAGGATCTTCAGATTATCTAAAACTACCTCACGATTTTGAAAGATGAAGAAACTGAAGTCCAGAGGTGTCAAATGATTTGCCCCAAAGTCACAAAGGTAGCCAGTGGCTGACTTATTTAATTCTAGTTGTCATTATTACAAATCTATCACTGATTCCACAATACTACATTGTCTGTACCAACCAGCAAAAAAGTTTTATGTTTCTGTGTTATCTTACGATCTAATATTACTAAAGATAATATTCAATACATTACCCTGCCACTATTCAAGATGGTTCCACTTATCATCATCTAGATATTTTGAGCCCAGGATTGATATTTTTAGTTGAAGCACAACTAAAAAAAGACAAACGCAATCAAAAGCTATTTGAAACCGTTTTGCAAGTACAAATGTTATGAGTCCAATATGAAAAGATTTACCCTAATTTAAATGCCATTTACAACAAACTCCCTTCTTCCTCACCCTGCATTTTCCAGTTCTATCACATTCACAAAACTCATAGGTTGGTTTATACTCATTTGCTCTTTTTAAATCAGTACTAAGCTTTGCTCCTGACTTTTTGACTATAGATGTTGACATACTCTTTTTATTAAGCCTGATTTCATAAGTAGTAAGGACTACTTTCCCCCAAATTGGCATGTGTATCTTATATTAATAGCAGGAAAGCACTGGAGTAGCTTGTCATTTTTTTCTACAACTTATTTTATAGATGAAGAAACAGAGTTAAATGATTTGCCCAAAGTCACACAATTTTTAAGTGTCCAGGTCACCTTTGAATTCAGCATGTTGAGTTTTCCCTAAACTAAGTTTCCATAAGTAAATTAAAGAAATATGGAAAAACTGTTAATCAGAGCTATCGATTGAAGAAAAGTTCATGAACCAAATAAGTAATAAAAAGTCATAAAACATAGAATTGTTCATTTTTATTACATAAATTTTATTACATTTTATTACATAACGTTTTTGTCCGAATGTATTCAATAAATCTAAGATTAAAGTAAAAACATTTGAGAAAAATATTATAACTCTCTCTACTAAAAGTCTCTTTTCCAAGATATATACATATACACATATATGGAAATAATTCAAATTTGTAGGAATAAGAATCATTCCCTAATTAATAAATTGATCTATAAATATGAACAAAAAACCTCAAAGGAATAAACAAGGTTATCTTATGAAGCGTATATATACTTCAGACTTATTATAAAATAATGCTATCTATAACCAGATTAAAGAGTTGATGGACTATGAAAACAGGTCAAAGCATACTTTATTTTTCATGGGTTTTTATTTTGGTGTCTGTTATCTTTTATAACATGACTAATAACTTTGTTCAAATTACTTATCTTCTAAGTAAGGAGGGTGAGGAGAGAATTTGGAACTCGGTTTTAAAAATGAATATTGAAAAATTGTTTTTAATGTGTAATTGGGGAAAAATAAAATATATTTTTTAAAAAATCAAGAAAGAATGCTTCACACAGCTCCTAATTCCAGAAACATACATTAAAATCTACATTATATCCCTCAGTTTGATTATGAAAACAAACATAGGGGCAGCTTGGTTGTACAGGGTACTGTGCCTTGAGTCAGGAGGACCTGAGTTCCAATCTAGTCTCAGAACCTTAATATTACCTAACTGTATGATCTTGGGCAAGTCACTTAACCACATTGCCTAGCAAAGGACAAAAAAAAAAAAAGAAAATGACCACAAAAATATTAAATATTGAAAATGAAATGAGAAAAATAGGCATCTTGTTAAACTAATGTTAAACTTATAAATGGGTGCAACAGTCCTGGAAAGTAATTTGGAAATATACACAAATCATTATTAGATTGTGCCTTTAACCCAGCTATTCCATGACTAGTTCTATATGGGAAAAGTGATCTGAAAAATAGGAAAAGGTTCCATATGTACAAAAATATTTATGGCAGAAACTAAATGAATACCAATTAATGGAGGACTAGCTGGATAAGTTGTGTTAAATACAAGTGATTAAATAATACAGTGTTGGGAAGGGATGGGGTGGGAGGAAAGGAGAGAATTTAGAACTCAAAGTTTTAAAAACAAATGTTAAAAATTGTTTTTGAATGTAACCAGAAAAAAATAAAATAATAAATAAATTTAAGAAAATAGTACCAACCACACACAAATTATTGAGGAAATAAATGGTTTCAAAAAAACCTGGAGAGATTTGTATGACCCAAGGAAAGTGAGCTGTTCCAGAAGAAAAAAAAATATATATATATATATATATATATACACATATATATATACATATATATATGTATAGTTATTGAAATCATACAAATAGTTTTGAAGATATTTATAAACTGATGAATGAAATAACCGATGACAGAAAAATAATAATGAAATATAATTTCTCCTTCCCGACAGAGAGATGACAGATTTAGAAATCAGAATAAAAGATATTTTTTCTATTATCAATAAGGAAATTGTTTTGCTTGATTAATCATATTTTTTAAAAATTAATTTATTTTTCTTTTCTCATTTTCCTCCCCCCCTCCCAACAAGGTTAGTTGAACAAAAGGGAGAGAAAATAGATTTCTGTTTATTAACAAAGAGGAAAACAGAAAAATGAGAAGAGTGCTACAAGTGTGTACTGTTGTATGACTTTTCCAATGATTTTGTTATTGTTTATATTGTTATTGGGATGTGTTATGTTGTTAGTTTTACTTGTTTTGCTTTGTTACAAGATATTTATTTCTGTATGTTGATAGTTTGAAAATGTATGTAAAAAGAAAATGCATCCATAAAATACGCAAAATTCATAAAATTAATCAGTTAAGGAATTTGTCAGACATCTATAGAGTTAAAGGGACTCTGTTAAGTGCTGTGGTTATTGATTATGTATGAATGAATATTTATTGAGCTCTTACTATGTCAAATATTCTGCTAATTTATGAATATAAAAATAAAAAAGGTATACAGTCTCTGCTCTTAAGTAGCTCACACTTTAAATGGGGGAAATATCACCCATTATTAGAAAGTTCATCTATGAGATGGGTAGAAAGTCTCAGAATTGCTATGAATATATTGATAGGTTAGCATGCTAAGTACAAAAGTATTTACATTATTCCTTTGGTTAAGTTTACATTGCCAAGGAATTGTAGAGCATAGAAGAAGGGCAGTTTTTCTGGCATTCCCTATCATCAGAAGGAACTGAATGACTAATTTTCATTCATTCAAATCCTACAAGAAGTCAAAAAACTTAGGCAAAAGAGAAGACATTTTCTGCTCTCAAGGACCATCCAGTCTTGTTAGGGAGTTCATAGGTTTATAAGAGCGCAGATTTTAGACAGTAAGGGATATTAGAGATTATCAATTCCAATTCCCTCATTTTACAGTTGAGGAAAATGAGGAAACCAGTTATATAACTTCTTCCAGTGACACAGCAGTAGGAAGTCTTGATTGGAATTCAAATGCAGGTATGCTGACTGGGTAGAAGTAGTAGAGGGAAGGAGAGTGAATTTATTTATTTATTTATTCGTTCATTCATCTATCTATCTATCTATCTATTTATTTATTTGTTTTTGTTTTTGCAAGGCAATGGGATTAAGTGGCTTACCCAAGACCATACAGCTAGGTAATTATGAAGTGCCTGAGGCCCAATTTGAACTCAGGTCCTCCTGACTTCAGGGCCTGTGCTCTATCCACTGCGCCACCTAGCTGCCCTGAGAGAGAACTTTAGAGTGAGATAGGAAATATCTGGAGTTCAAATTCTGACATCAGGTCATTTTATTGTCATGAATACATCATTTATTCTTTAAGAGATAGTAAGTGGCAAAGGGGAAATCAGCGTAAGCCCTCCAAAATCAAAGTCTATTTTTCTCATACGTTTCCACTCAATAAGAACTATAATATAATTAAGAAGGAAAGAAAGCCAATAGTCTGGAATGATGATACTAAGTTAGTTTGCATTTGAATCTTGTAAAAATGGATAGAATTTGGATGAAGAAGGTTCAATGAAATGAACTACAAAAAGTTTTATGGCAAAGTATATTTAGAGGGGTGGCTAGGTGGGGCAGTGGAGAGAGCACCAGCCCTGGAGTCAGGAGGACCTGAGTTCAAATCCAACCTCAGATACTTAATAATTGCCTAGTTGTGTGACCTTGAGAAGTCACTTAACCCCATTGCCTTAAATAATAAAAAAAATTAATAAAAGAAAAAGCTATTTTAGGAGAATTAAGGTAAAAAATAGTCTAGCTGAAAGTGGTTTCCCATTTTTTTGGTATTTATGATGGGCAATCTTCCTCTGTTGTCTTATGATACTCAATATGGGCCCTGTGTCAACCAATGGCAAATAAAACTTTTGACTTTCCCTTCTTAAACATTTCCTTATAAAAAGAAGCAAGCAAAAAATGAATATTAGTGAAGGGAAAAATAGTTACACGAGATTAACTTGTAACCATGGGAAAATAGTTGAACTTGACTTTTCATTCTGATGTTTTAGGTATTGAGGGCCAAATTCATTTAAGTTGATGAGAGAAAAAATCTGTAAACCATTACATATCCCTATTCAGTTTCTCTGGGAGCAGTGACTCAGACTGGTAATTCTCAGAAACACAGTTATCCTAATCTGTAGTTCCTTAATATGGGCCCCTAGCATAAGGCAGTCTTTAGAAATAAACCTAGAAATATAAGTTGATGTCTGGGTAACTAGATGGCAAAGTGGGTAGAGCTCTGGGCCAGGAGTCAGGAAGATCTGAGTTCAAATCCATTCTTAGGCACTTTCTAGCTGGGTGACCCTGAGTAAGTCAATTAACCCAGTATGTCTCAGTTTCCTCATCTGTAAATGAGCCAGAGACAATAATGGCAAACCACTTCAGTATTCTTCCAAGAACCTCCTCACAAAGGAGTTACAAAGAGTTGGGCACAACTAAAAATTTACTAAACAAGTTGCAATCAGATTACAATGGGCTTTAAATGAGAAACTAAAGAATCTTATTTCATTGGAAGGGTATGTAGTAAGAAAAAGAAGGAAGGGAAGGAAGGAAACAAAAGGAAAGTTAAGGAAAGAATGGATAAAAGTGTATGTGATTAGAATTTGGAGAAAAAGCAGAACTGATGTTATAGAGTTGCAAGTGACACAAGTAGAAGCGATAGTTAAAGCTATGAAAGTAAATGAAATTTTCAATGATAGTAAATAGAGAAAAGAACCTTTGTGAATACTTGCATTTAGAGAATAAGAAGTTAAATTCAAACAAAGGAGAATTTTAAAATGGGAGGTAATAAAGTTTAAGCTCTGGAGTCAAAGGCTATGAGTTTAAATACCACTTCTGGACTAATACTGATGTGCTGAGGGAAAATCCTTTAGTCTTCCTGGATCCCAGTGTCCTCATCTACAAAATGAGTGACTTCAATGGTATGGCACCTGCAGTTCTTTTCAGTTCTGTAGCTTATATTTATAATCTTATAATAAATACAAAAGGATCCGAGAGGCATCTTTATTTAATATGTGTGTGCATGTACGTATATGTGTGTGCATGTATTATGACAGAGAATTCTTGGAGTTGAAAAAAATCAAATTTCAAAAGAGTGACTGTAATAATGTAATCTATTTGGAAGGGAGAAAGACTTCAAGAATAAAGCAGTCCTTGTCTTCAAAGAAATAATATTCTCTTGGTATGAACAGCACAGAAGTAAAGACCTGAGTAAAATTTTGCACACAATTAATTATACTAATAATATGGCTCTGGGCTTTGTGAAATTATATCATTTGGTTCTAAAAGAATTCAAAGACCTCGTTAAAACAGCTCTAGGAAGAAATAGAAATTTTTAGGGTAATATTCCCTTTCTGGGTATTTGGAGGAGTTTATAGATTTAAGACTAAAGAAGGTCCTAGGATTCTTTAGGATTTCAGAAATCACTTGAAGTCCCTAGGTCTCAGTTTCCTTATTGGTAAAATCAGAGGATTGTCTGAAGAAAGATGAAGTAATTGTGTTTATGGTCAGACAGATAGCTGTTGAATGACTGGAATTTGATCTCAGACCCTTTGACTCCATAGTCATCCAGCCCAGTTACTGACTACTCTTTGAATTGCCTCCTGGTTTCACCCACTGGGAATTTATTTGAGGATCCTTATGGAGAATGACTAACTTAGGTCAGTGAGAGTGATTCTTGTAGCCAAAAAGCATAATAACTTAATAAACCAAAAGTTTCCCTGCTTAATGTACACAATTATGAGAATGAAGACCATGCATAAATTATTTAGATCAGTGATTCTGAGATCATTTTATTTTGTGACAGCAATGGTCATCAACTTGGGCTTTTATTCGCAGTAGACTTGTTGAGATCTGACCTCATATAGATGAAATGAAGTTTGAGCTGGTTTCCACACCAGTTGAGGGCTGGACCACTCACTATGCACATTTATTCCCTTGCTCTTTTATCGTGTTTTTAATTTGATGATTTTTTTTAGAGATTCCTCTTAAAAGTAAATGGACAAATTTATGACTTGTAAAGAGCACACTTCAATAACTATTAGAGTTAATGCAGTGTGTTACACTGTTAGAGAGTTAATACAATTTAGAATGAAATCAAACATTTTAAGATTAGCCATGCCTATAATAAACAAGATAAGTTTCACTAAAGCACAAAGAAAAATTTAGTCAAAAATAGACTTCCCCAAGAACTGACAAATGATTGCTGAGAAATACTCTAATTAATCTTTAGAAAATGAGCAAAGATCTTCAAAGGAAGCTAGTATCTAAAGGGACTTTTATGGATTCTTTTATAGTATACTCCAAGTTTCTTGTAAGATCATTGAGAAAGTCATTTAAAAAAATAACAGTTGCTAATCAGTGATATGAAGAGAAAAAACACTTGCCTTGGACAAAGTAATACATAGTTTAAAGTTCTGAAGAGGGGGAAAATGTAATCTTTATTCAAAAAAAATCTTACCTTTTCATTAACTGATATAACAAAACCATTGTCAGAAGACATTCTTAGAGAGCCTGAAATATATGGATAATTTTATCAGACTATAATACATACACCTCTCAAAAGTGTGTGAGGTGTTTATTTCAATTGGACCTAGAACTCTTATCCCCACTGGTGTGAAATCTAGTAAATAAAATGATACTGAGAACTAAAGTTATTCTAGAATTCCAAACTCCCAAATAAAGAAGGAATACTTCATTGTGGACTCCCACCATGCCACACATCACAAAAGTATACGAAATAAGCCTAAGAGATAGAGATGAACAAGTTTCACGTGGCTGGAAATTGACTTAATTTATATTCCAATTGAAAACTTCTAGGCTATATACAAAAGTGACTTAGAAAAAGGAACTGTTCATTAAAAGTATGCTTAATATAGTTAATGCAACAGACATGGGCTTTCATGATGAAAAATTGAATAATGTATCAAAATTTTGTAAATGCACTCAGAAAGGATTTATGAAGCATCTACTTTGCGATGAGCACTATACAAAAAATGAGGACAAAAAAGAAAATTGACAGTTCTGGTTTTCAAGTTGTTCAGAGTCTAAAGGGGGAGATAGCATAGGAAAGCAACTTTATACAAACAAGATATGTATATAGGATGAACAAAATAATAGAGGGAAGATGCTTGAATTAAAAGGGGGATCAGCAAAGTTTTCTCTAGAAGAGGGAGAGTATTTCAGGCCTGGGGAATAGCCAGTGAAAATATCTGGAAATGGAATGTTTTGGGTGAGGAGAAGCAAGGACTAGGTTCATTTTATTATACAGAATGTGAAAAAGTATGAGATAATAAAAGATTGACAGGAACCAATCAATTGGGGATTGGTAGATGAAAATGATGGAATATTATTGTTCTATGGGCGGACGCTAGAGAAACATGGAATGGGTTACAGGATCTGCTACTGAGCCACGGGGGAAGAACCAAGAGAACAATGTACACATTAACAACATTGTGAGATGATCAAGCTTGGTGGAAGCAGCTCCTCTCAGCAATTTCAGAGAGATAGGACAAATGTAGAAGACTGGTTATGGACAATGTAATCACATACAGTTGGAGAAAAACAAAACAAAACACCTTCAGAATGTAATGAACACTTAATAAAATTTATCTCTTATGTACCTCTTTCCCTTAATCCTAATTCCTCATACTGAAAATAACTAATCTGTAAACATGTTTATCAAAAATATGTATGTGCAAGGTTAACCTGACTATTTCCCAATGAGGGGAAGGGGAGTGGGAAGGGAGAATGGAAGGAAATTTTTTAACTTAAAAAAATATACATATGCAAATGGATGAATGTCAAAAAATAAAATTAACAACAGTAACAATAATAAGAGAAAAAAGGAAAAACGAAAAAGAAAATATTGACAGGGTAGGAGAGAGTTGGGTTGTTAAGGACTTTAAATACCAAACTGGAAGTTTTATATCCAGTTCTGTAGGTGACAGGGATCCCAGTATAGGAGAATAGAAGATGTCCTGTGGGAAATCAATGATTAGTGTTACTTGAATGGATATCTAGCAGAGGAGTTTAGGATGGAACAGTCAGAGAGTTAGGAGGAGAACCAGGGTAGAATACCAGGTGTCATGAAAACAGAAAAGAATGTATTAAGGAGAAGGTAAGCAAAGACTACAGAAAAGACTCTAAAACTGAAGAGTTTTAAAAGTTCATTAGCATTCTGGAAATAATTTTGGAACTATGTTCCTCCTCCCAATTTCTTTTTTTGTTGTTTTTTTTAAATTTAAGGCAATGTGACTTGCCCAAGGTCACACAGCTAGGTAATTATTATGTGTATGAGGCTAGATTTGAACTGAAGTCCTCATGACTCTTGGGCCAGTGCTCTATCCACTTCACCACTTAGTTGCCTTCTTTCTCCCAATTTCACATGCATAATCTCTGACTAATACTACTCGATATATTCCCCAAGAAGTTAAATAAACACTTCACATGCACAGAAATATTTATAGCAGGTGACAAAGAAGTGACAAAAAATTCCCATCAACTGGGGAATGACTGAACAAATTATGGTACATGAATGGAATATTATTCTGTAATGAGAAATAATGAAGAGGATAGTTTGCAAAGTGAAATAAAAAGATCAGGACAATTAATTCAATAGCAACATAGAAGCATAGAAACTCTGAGGAACCCAAGGGAAACTTCTAATTTCCATTGTCTCATGGTAGTTTTTTCCTTGAGAAATGGTACCTCCTCCAGAGATGCAGGGAACATCGTAAAACATTTTCATTTTTAGACATTTCTAATGTAGAAATTTGTTTTGCTTTACTATATATTTGTATTAGGGGATAGTAAACAGAAAAAAAGACTATTTGATTTGGAAATTGAGATAATTGGTAACTTTGGAGAGAGCAATTTTTCTTGAATGATGAGGTTGGAAGCTAGATTATAGACAGAGAAGAGAATAAAAAGAAATGAAGTAGAAATATATATTATAAATGGCTTTCTCTAAGAGTTTTTCCCACTAGAGAGAGTAGATATATTGGATGATAATGGAGATAGGTAAATCAAGTAAAGGATTTTTGAGGATGGAGGAGATAGAAGTGTGTTTGTAAGCAGAAGGGAAGCATTCAGTAGACAAGGTGAATTTGATTATAAAATAGAGAGGGGATAATGGAGAAAGGTAATCTTCTAGAGAAGATGGGGCGGAATGGATTAGTTGTACATGTAGAAGGTTCTCCTTTTGCAAGCTATAGGGCCAAGTCTCCATGTGAGGCAGGGATAAAGGAAGAAATAGCGATAGGAAACAACTGGGTGATGTGAAAGATGGAGAATAAGAGGGAGTTCTAGGTGAATGACTAACTTTTTAAATAAAATATGAGGCCAAGTTCTCAGTTTGGTGAGTGGAGAGAGGGGGAAGACATACATCTTTAAAAGAGGGACGAACAGGTTTAACAAAACAACAATGATGACTAAGATAGTAAATCAAGGATGTTTTAAAAAGATTGCATAGCAGCAATGAGGGTCCATTTAAGGTTGAACCCAATGTCAAATAATTCCAAGACATGACTAAAGCAAAAGAAGGACATGGTAAATATTAGAATTTTAAAAATAGGTAAAATAGTTTAAGATATCTAATTCACTTAAATTGAATTAGTTTACTTGTCCCAATTAATTTTCACATCTGCAATTATAACTGAAATATTGAGCATACACCATCAAATGTAGGTAATCATAAGTATCCACATGGTGGCAATCATTCTATACTCTCTGTATCCCCTCCTTTAGAAAAAAGAAAAAGGCCATAATTATGTCATGAAAATGTACTTAGGGACTAGGTGATTTAAGTCATTGTAACTTGGAAGTCTTGAGAACAAAAGATTACAAGAATTTGTAAAGAGAGTCAAGTTTGCATCAAAAATGTTTTCATGGAAGAATGAGTACTCTGGTTCATGGGATTAGAGAAAATGCAAACACCCCATCAAAAAGTGAAGGCTGAGAAGCTCTGGGAAAACAGGCAGGAAGATAGTTTTGCCAAGAATGTTTCAGAAAACCTTGCCCTGATTTTGTACTTTCTTCAGTGAATTAGGTGTCTGCTCTAAAGTATTTTGAATGGTATGTGGAAACGTAAGCAAATCTTCCTGTTTAAATGTAGTCCTAACTGCTAAAGTAGACAGATATTTTGAAATATGATGATCACTTCTGATTTCCTTTCCCCTTGTTCTTCATTGCTAAGGACATTTTAGGGATAATATGATTGGGTTTTTTTTAGTGGTACATCTGTTCCTGCTCCATTGTCCTCACTTAAAAGTTGAAGCTTCTCTTTGGGACTTTTACAATTGGTTGCAATTGGGAGGCTTATGGTGCAATAAAAAGGAACTATGACTTCAGGTGGGTAATAATAGTTAAGGAGCCAAGATTCCAGCTTCCAAGTAAATTCCCCTGCTAATTAGAACAAGGGAAAAGGAAATCCCCAACTCTTTGGTTCATGAGCTAAATTGTTTCTAAACAGCATGGTTTCTGGTGGAGTCGGATGATCTTTTAGGTGGAGATTTTCTGGGCCTTATGGGGTTGTTGCACAGCTGTTGCAGCTAAATTAATTCATTCTTACTGTTTATAAAAAAAAAATCACTTCCAGCCCAACTCTCAGAATCACTCCTGAGCCAACTTCAGTTAACTTAGTTGTCAGAAAGATTACTTATATACAGAGAGGAGGCATGTTGTTCTGGAAAACACATTGGTCTAGAAATCAGATGGGCAGTATTTTGAATTTAAACTTTACTAGATGCAGCATGACACGGGATAAGTCAATTCTCTGTGTGTCTCATTTTTACAGTGATAAAATGAAGATATTTAGTAAGATTATTCCCAAATTGTTTTTTTTATTCTAAAGACAAAATTATGATTTGATGATTTTTTAATAGTAGTTACTGAAAATGGGAAAGTGAATTATAGCTAATCCTTCCACATTGTGGGACTTAGGGAATAGCACTCCATGATCTGGAAAATCCACATAAATTTTTTTGGCTCTCTCCCTTTATATTGGAGAAGAAGTTTGAATTATTATGGTATTAAAAGATTAAATATACTGATATTATATAATATTATATATATATATTATACATTTCTGAGTTTCTACATTTCTTCTGTGTCATCTGTTGGTCTTTCTGTGTTTGCAACTTCCACAAACTTTCTAAAAAATTCACGTTTCATTTATAATGCCAACCTACCAAATAATGAAACCACAACGGGGAAAGTTATGATGTAGAGAGGACAACTGTGGGGAGGCTGGACCTGTAATTTCATTGAGTACAGGGAACTTCCAGTGGACTCTTTAAAAAGCATTTAGATAGAATATCAGCAAATCATAAAGATTCCGAAGTTTAACAAAACAAACAAGAATTAGTGAGAAGGCATATTTAGAAGGATAGAAAAAGAACTAAGAATGTGATATCTATGAAGACAAAGGAATGGAGAGTATCTGCAATAAGAAGGTATTATTCAATGATAGACAGATGTCAAGGAAAATGATTGGGGGAAAATAATAGATATTGATAATTAAGGGAAGATTATGATATTGCAAGGTAGTTAGGTGCCACAGTGTATAGAGTACTGGGCCTGCGATCAGGAAGACCTGAGTTCAAATGTGACCTTAGATATTTAATAACTATGTGACCCTGGAAAAGTTACTTAGCCCTGTTTACCTCCATTTTCATCTGTAAAATGAAGTAGAGAAGGAAATGGCAAACCACTATAGTATCTTTGACAGGAAAACCCCAAATGGAGTATCAAAGATTCAGAAATGACTGAAAAATGACTTGAATAATAATAGATGATCTTTCAAAGTTCAGGTTTGGGACAGCTGAGATAGAAAACTGTCCCTGGAGTCAGAAGGACCTGAGTTCAAATCCAGACTCAGACACTTAAGAAGTGCCTAGCTGTGTGACCTTGACTAAGTCATTTAACCCTGTTGCCTTAAATAAACAAAGTTGAGTTTCAGTATAATAGGATTAGAAGTCAGATTGAAAAGCATAGAAGTGAATAGAGGGTAAGGACAAGGATGTGGAAAAAGAATCAAAGAGACTTAGAGTCTCATGTTGGATGTTTGGATCACAGAGAGAAATCATCTTGATGGCGCCAATTAAACAAAATAGATGATCTTCAAGTGGACAGTATAGAAAAAGTTCCTACTTGTGGCTTGACTTTCCCATTTTCCTATGCTGGTTTCCTTTCTAAACCAGCCTAATCTGAAAGTGGCTGCTTGCTTAGTAGAATCCCCTTTAGTGTAAATAAGGGTGTGTACAAGTGCCCTTCTCAATTCTAGGATTGGAATTGGAAGCTCTGTGCTTGGACACTTTGGACTGGGATACTTTGGGATCAAGTGATCCTTTCTCTGACCACTGGTTGACTCAGAAGAAATTTTTTAAATGGTAGTGGATCTGCATTGATCTATGCGCCTATTCACTGAGGGTGGACTCAAGAGCTTCTATCTTGGGCTCTCTATTCTTTCTTTTATACTGTGTCCTTATAACCTCCCTTAGAATTCACTCTCAGATCCATTCTCTCATATCCTGAGCTCCAGACTCAGGTTACAAACTGTCTAATGGACATCGCAAACTAGATGTCCACGAGACCTGCCGTCATATCCTAAAAAGAGTTCATGAGCTCCCTTCCTCCTCCCCCATTGGAGGGCACTAATATTTTTCCTATGTACCTAGAATTGGAACCTCAGTGTTATTCTTAACTCTTCACTCTCTTTTATTGCATATATATATATATATATATATATATATATATATATATATATATATACCATCGGGTACCAAATCTGATTTCTTCTTTCTCCACAACAAATCTCTTGCAACTTTCCCCTTTATATAATATAGAGTTTATATTTATTTACTCATCTCCTCACATATATCACCCACTCACTGTCAAGGCAAGAGCCTTGAAGACAGAAACTGTTCCTGTCTTGCCTTTTTATCCTAACTGCCTTGCAACTTATAGGCATTTAATAAATGTTTGCTTCCAGAGTTCAAATACTTAAATACCTGTTGTCTTCCTCCAGTAGAATAGAAGTGACTTAGGACCAGGTGTTGTTTCATTGTTCTCTATGACTCACAAGTGCCTGGTATTTTAAGATCTTAAATACTAACAGAACAGAATTTACAATACCCATTCTTATCTTCCCATACATCAATCATAGCTGGCATTTATATAACACTATAAGGTTTGTAAAACCCTTTACAAATTTGATTTTTAATCCTCATGATTGCTTTATGAAGTAGTTGCCATTATTATCTTCATTTTGTAAATGAGGAAAATAAGTCAGAGATTAAGTAACTTGCTTCCAGGAATATTCTAGTAAGTGTCTGAGGCCATTTTTGAATGAACCTAATTCCAGTTCCAACACTCTTCCCTTCAGTATGTAAAGTGAAGATAATACCTCGGGTATCATCCAGGGCTGTTGTAATTTTTAAATATAATACCAAACTATCAGAGGAAAAAAGAATAGAAGAAATTAGGGTGAGGATCTATGTGTGGCACCATCAGACCTCCAACACAGATATTTACTACACCTTTTTGTACCCTCTTCTCTCCACTTCCACCCTATTGCCTCTCTTGGGGCAGAGTAAAGTAAAAAGTGAATTGCTCAGAATGGGAAGATGTTGAGATAATTTTCTTGCCTAGACTTGGGGTGGGGAGGAGAATTATCAAAAACAAAGGCAACAGAAAGTGAGAGATAAGAAAATGGAAGGAAAAAAAGAAACAAAAATAAATAACAAGCCTCACACATTATCTAAATATCAGCTGTTATTGCTGTTGCTGCCATATTAGGTGACAACTCATATATGATGAAACTGATCTGCAAATAGTTCATCTTTTCTTTAATTAATCATAAACATAGACACATGAGTTAGTCCATGCTAGTTATTTCTTGTAATTTAGTAGCTAGAAATCAGAAGAAAAAGGAATTCCATTAACCCCCAGTTTGAGATCCATTGGATCCCCGGAGTTTCTGGCTCACAGAACAGATTAAATGTTCGGAAGAATTAGGGGAGGAAATCATGCATGTATGTTTATAGAATGAATGTAAATGTCTTGAATGTACAACCTCAGATGCCCCTGAGGAAAATGTGGAGATGTCTCCAATTTGCTTGTTGTTGGCATCTAAAAACAATCCATTAGTATTATTCTTCCTGACACATGCTATGAGGCCTGGGTAACTCACCATTGCTCTTTGGGATTAATTCTGGAGATGCGCTTCAGTTTTCCTCCCTTTGCAGTAGGTGAAGTAATAGCTATAATTATATGGCACTAACAAATGTGACAGAAAGTGACTACCGGAT
The DNA here is from genome assembly GCF_037893015.1 of Macrotis lagotis. NCBI lineage: Eukaryota > Metazoa > Chordata > Mammalia > Peramelemorphia > Peramelidae > Macrotis > Macrotis lagotis. Next base: position 32,505,613 of record NC_133664.1, on the reverse strand, counting down.
GTTCTCGTTCATGAGTCATCAGTTGGAGTCAGCAAGAGCAGGAGACTTTGTGGAATTCTTGCTCTCTGCTACTATATGGAGAATAAAAGTTGTATCTCACATGTTCTTAAAGCAACAATAATGATAGAAATAATGATCATGATAATAATGTTTTAAGGTTTCCAAAGCACTTTGCATGGATGTTCTCATCTGATCTTCACGATAACCCCATGCAATTGTAAGTCTTCATTTGACAGATGAAAAGACAAATGGGGAAAGTTTAAAGAACTCCAATATCAAAGAGCTCAGAAGAATCTGAGCCAGAATTTCATCTTTACTTTTCTTGGCTCCAATCTAGTTCTCCATCCACTAAGCTACCTTGTTGTTTTAATTGTCAGAGAGAGGGGGACAGGGAAAGAGTTGGGGAAGTGGGGAGCGGGTGAGAGGGAGGAACAGAGAGAGAGAGAGAGAGAGAGAGAGAGAGACAGAGAGACAGCGAGAGAGAGAGAGAGAGAGAGACAGAGAGAGAGAGAGAGAGAGAGAGAGAGAGAGAGAGAGAGAGAGAGAGAGAGAGAGAGAGAGAGAGAGAGAGAGAGAGAGAGAGAAGAGGGGGGAAGAGAGAGAGAAAGAAGAGAAGAGAGAAAAAAGAAGTAAGACAGATACAGAGATTTATGATGGATGCCATTATTATCTCCTCAGTCTCTCATCCCTGATATCTAAGCTATTGCTAAGTCTTCTAGTTTTACCTTCAAAACATTTCTTTTACATGAGAGCTTGACTGATCCCTTCCAGCATTCTCTAGACTCAATAAATCACTTGGAGCAGAAACTGATACCAGTTAATTGCCCTGAGTGTGAAGATGCTACTATTGCAATAGCTTTCTGGTTTGTCTCCCTGCTTCATCTCCCTATTCTGGCCTATCCTCACTCAACTGCCAGACTGGTTTTCTTAAAGCTTAGGTATGATCTTTGAACATTCCCCACTTTGTTCTGTATTTAATAAACTGCCATGGCTCCCTACTGCTTCTGGATCCAAATATAAAATCTTCTGTTTGATGTTCAAAGTCGTCGATGACCTGGCTCCTTTCTACCTTTCTAGTTTTCTTATACCTTATTCCTTCCCAGATATTGTGTTTAAATGGCATTGGCCTCCTTTCTGTTCCTTCCATTTCCTGACTCTGACCAACTTCACTTTCTGTCTCCCTTATGTGGACTCTTCTTTATGCTTCTTGTTTCTCTGGTTGGTTTTAGTTGTCAGTTATTTAGAAACATCACCCATTGCATCACATCAGTTGTCCTAACTTCTATCCTGCCACTAGACTTTTATAACTATGGAGGAGAGAGTAAGGCAGATAACTTTCCACAACTCTAGCACACTTAAATTCAATTTCCTCAACAAGGGATGCCCATTATCACCACTACTATTCAATATTACATTAGAAATGTTAGCTTCAGCAATAAGAGAAGAAAAATAAATTGAAGGAATTAGAATTGGGAAGGAAGAGACAAAACTCTCTCTTTGCAGATGGCATTGTGGTATAGCTAGAGAATCCCAAAAATTATCTAAAAAAACTACTAGGAATAATTAACAACTTTAGTGAAGTCACAGGATATAAAATAGACCCTCATAAATCCCTAACATTTCTATATATGACTGGCAAGGTACAGCAGAAATAGCTAGGAAGAGGAATCTCATTCAAAGTAACCTCAAACAATTTAAAATACCTGGGAGTCTATCTGCCAAGGCAGACTCAAAAACTTTTTGAAAACAATTACAAAACAATTCTCACATACACACAAAAAAAATCAGATTTTAATAACTGGGCAAACATCAACTTCTCATGGATAGGTTGAGCTAATATAATAAAAATGGCAATTCTACCAAAACTAAACTACCTGTTTAGTGCCCTGCCAATCAAAATTCTAAAAAATTACTTTTATGAGTTAGAAAAATTTGAAAATAAATTCATATGGAAAAATAAAAAGTCAAGAATTTCCAGGGATTCAATGAAAAAAGTGCAAAAGAAGGTGGCTTAGCCTTACCAGATCTAAAATTATATATTATAAAGCATCTATCATCGAAACTATCTGGTGTTGGCTAAGAAATAGAGTGGTGGATCAGTGGAACAGACTAGGTGCAATAGCAGAAAATGATTACAGCAATCTGCTCTTTGATAAACCCAAAGAATCCAGTTATTGGGATAAAACCTCTCTCTTCGATAAAAACTGTTGGGAAAATTGGAACTTAGTATGGAAGAAACTTAGATTAGACCAATACCTCCTACCCTATACCAAGATAAGATCAAAATGGACACAGGATCTAGACACAAATAAACAATATTATAAGCAAACTAGAAGACCAAAGAGTAGTCTACTTGTCAGATCTATGGAAAGGGAAGCAGTTTATGACCAAGTTAAAGATGTAGAACATTATTACAAACAAATTAGATAAGTTTGATTACATTAAATTAAAAAAAAACATTTACACAGACAAAACCACTGCAACCAAGATAAAAAGAATTGTAGTAAATTGGGAAATTATTTTTACAACTAGTATTTCTGAGAAAGGGCTCATTTCTAAAATATACACAGAACTGAGCCAAATTTTCAAAAAAAGAAGCCATTCTCCAATTGACAAATGCTCAAAGGATACGCAAAGGCAATTTACAGATAAGGAAATCAAAACGATTCATAGTCATATGAAAAATTGCTCTAAATCATTATTTTTTAAAGAAATGCAAATTAAAGCATCTCTGAGTTACCACCTCACACCTCTCAGACTGACCAATATGACCAGAAAGGCCAATGATTAAAGTTGGAAGGGATGTGGGAAATGTGGGACACTAATACATTGTTGGTGGAGCTGTGAACTCATCCAACCTTTCTGGAGAGCAATTTGGGATTATGCCCAAAGGGCAACAAAAATGTGCATATCCTTTGATTCAGCAATATCACTATTAGGTCTATACCCTGAAGAGATGATGAAAAAGGGTAAAAACATGACTTGTACAAAAATATTGCAAAGAATTGGAAATGAAGTAAATGTCCTTCAACTGGGAAATGGCTTAGCAAACTATGGTATATGTATGTCATGGAACACTATTGTTCTATTAGAAACCAGGAGGGATGGGAATTTGGAGAAGCCTGGAAGAATTTGTATGCACTGATGCTGAGTAAGATGAACAGAACCAGGAAAACATTGCACACCCTAACAGGTACATGGAAGTGATGATCAACCTTGATGGACTCGCTCATTCCATCAGTACAACAATCAGGGACAATTTTGGGCTGTCTGCAATGGAGAATACCATCTGTATCTAGAGGAAAAACTGACCAAACTTACTTAGCCATTCCCCCCAAAAACTGAACAAAGACCAAAGACTATTATCTTCAACTCAGGAAAAAATTGTTGTCTTTTATGTAACTTTGCTATCTCTTATACCTTATTTTTCTTCCTTAAGTATATGATTTCTCTCATCACATTCAACTTAGACCAGTGTATACCGTGGAAACAATGTAAAGCCTAACAGATTGCCTTCTGTGTGTGTGACGGGGGGGAAGCAAGAATGGGGGAAAAATGTAAAACTCAAAATAAATAAATCTTTCTAAAAAAATTCAATTCAACCACAGGTCAGGATGCTACCCCATGATGTCACTGGTGCTCTTTGAAAATGAAAGACAAAGTCAAGATGCTTTTACCTGTCCTCTTTAATCATAGTAACTTCCATCAGAGAGTGTTTCCAATTTATCCCATTCATATCTTTTATTTACATAATTATTTTCATATTTTCTTCCTATCACATTATATTTCTAGAGAGTAGAGAATGTTTCCCCAATTTATTCTCAGCTATATTAGACATTAATGATTGATAAATAGATTAAACTTCAAGTGGCTTAACATTTAGGAGCAGAGATTAAGTAGAGCAGAGATTAAGTAGAAATCAGAGATATAAATAGAAATTCTTTCCTCTGGAGCAAACCAGAAAAAAAGAGAGTACTGATATCCGGATGGGCTCATCTGGCAGGGTCTCACCTTAAGAGGCAATTAGAGAAAGGCAGACCCTGGCAAGGGGTGCCAATGAAAGATTTGGTGTCTAAAGGATGGGAAAAGTCCCTAAGGGTTATAAGTAGGGAGCATGCTGATGGAAGATCTAGAAATTATGTCTGCCTCACATTTTTTAGATTATCAATTTTTTGGGCATATACTTGGGCAAAATATTCCTGAATTATTACCTTTTTAAATTTTATTTATTAATTTCCATCCATATGCACATGTATACTTTTAAGTTACAAAATTTCCTACCACCCCCCCTCCCCTCTCTAGCAAACAGTCAGGTTAGCATTGTACATACATATTTTGTTAAGCAGGTTTACAAAATGGTAGTTTGTGCTATGAGGAATTAAAATTAAGGGAAAGAAATATATAAAAGATTATTTTTTCTAAAGTGTTCATCAGATTTGGAAGGGTTCTTTTTTGTGTCTGCATTTTGATTTGTTTTGATTTTCTCCCTCTGGATGGGGATAATATAGTCCATAACCAGTCAAATAGATTTGTCCTAGTTCTCTGGACTGCCGAGAGGATTTGCTTCCAACAAGGCTGTTCATTCACAATGTTGTTGTTGATATATACATTGTTCTCTTGGTTCTGCTCCCTTCACTCAGCTTCAGATCCCTTAACTCATTCTGTGCTTCTCTAGAATCTGACCATTTATGATTTCTTATAGAACAATAATATTCCATAGTATTCATGTACCATAACTTGCTTAGCCATTCCCCAATTGATGGGCAATTTCCAATTTTCTGCCACTACCAAAAACAGTTGCTATGAATATTTTGGAACATATAGGACTTTTCCCCTTTTCCTATAATTTCTTCTGGCCAGAGACCTAGAATTGGAATTGCTAGGTCAAAGGGTATTAACAGTTGTTTTGCTCTTTGGCCAGTATTGTATTGCTCTCCAGAAAGGTTGATTCCATTCACAACTCCACCAAAAATGCATCAGCGTCCCAGTCCTCCCACAACCTCTCCAACATTGATCATTTCCCCTTTTGCTCATCTTGGCCAATTTGATAGGTGTGAGATGATACCTCATTGTTGTGATAATTTGAATTTCCTCTAATCAATAATGATTTGGAGCATTTTTATGTGATTTTATATAGCTTTAATTTCTGTATTTGAAAACTGTCTATTCATATCCTTTGGCCAATTATCAAATGGAGAATGACTTGTGACCTTATAAATTTGATGCAATTCTCTCTATATATATATTTTAGAAATGAGACCTTTATCAGAACTCCTGGTTGTAAAGATTGTTTCCCAGCTTCCTACTTTATAATTTTCTGCCTCAGACTTTGAATCCTCAGGAAAAATCCTGATCACCTTACATTTGTTATAACTAACTTTAACAATTAAGAGAATGTTTTTTTTTTCTTTCTTTAGTCTTAACACAATGTACTTTTAATCTCCATTATGTACCCATCATCCCTAAATATTTTACATAATTCCTGTTAACAATATTCTCCAATTCTAACAATGGTAGATCTCACTGGCCCTTTTATTATCTCCTACCCATCACCCCCAATAATCTTTTTAAAATCACTTTCTCTTCTACCTTGTTCAATTTTCATCTGGCAAAAATGTTGGTTCTGACTTTAACTCTGTCATTCCACTACCACTCTATTGGATAGTATATATTTTGAGTAATGTAATTTTGCCATTATACTATCTTCTTCTGAATTTTGACAAATATAACAGGAAGATAAAAATGGAAAAAATATAGTTTTTTAACATAATATATAAAAACTTGCATTTGATAGACTTAGGGAGAAATTTGAATAGATTTCTTAGAGTATATGCTTTTTTGTATAGTTATGTTGCTTTAAATAGTAGCTATGTATAAGATATGAAACAATCATAAAAATGCAAATAAGAAGGAATCGTAAAGACACCATTTATTTACATAATATATTAAAAAGTAACCAACAAAGTAAATATAATGAAAAGATGCTGACAAATATGAAGATAAAAAAGCTGTATCCTAAATAATGAGTGCTTCAGAGTCCAAATCATAGAAACAATTAAAAAATATCTTAAAAGAAATGATAGCAGTGGTACAAGGCATAAAAATGCATTCAAAGTAGTGAAAACAATTCTAATTCAAAATGTCATCTCTGAATATCTTTATTAACAAAAGAAGAAAAAGAAGGATTTAAATTGAGCCGTCAGTTAAAATTTCAAACTCTAGAATATTTAAAAGGATCAGAATGAGCTCAAGGATAGTTTTATAATTAATAGTTGAAATAAATATAATTGAAAGCTAAACATAGAAACATTAACTTATAAACAAAACAAATTTTTAAAAGAAAAATATTAATTGATTAAATGAGGGTATAATTTGTTTTTTAGGGAGAAGAATGATAATTATTAGGTACAAATAATGAATAAAGATTTCATAATAAAGTATTTTGTCTAGTTATATTCCAACAAAACCAGAGGTTTATGTGAAAGGAATGAATATCTATAAAATACCTGATTTAGGAAAACAATAAATTGATTATCTTAACAATATAATCTTAGAAAAAGCAACCAATTAAATAATAAATTCATAAAATAAAAGAAAAACTCTGGGCTTTATATATTTACCCATAACTTCTGTCAGATCTTGAAAGAAAAGATAATTCTCATACTATATACATTTTAATATTAATAAGTACTATATTTAATACAGTAATAATATTATATACATATATTGTTAATAATAAAGTAATAATTATTTGGATATATTACTAATACAGAAAGAAAGGCTATTACATTTTTTTTCTGGGAACCATTTTAGTACCAAATTGTGCAGTTTAAACAGATAATGAAAACTATAGACATATTACTAATGAATAGTGATGTGAAAGTTAAATAAGTGACAAAGATGTTCCAATAATGTATCAAAATTGCCTTATTTTAAATTTATTTATAAGGATAGTTAAAATGAAAATAATTAACAAAATAAATGACATTGAGAATAAAATGCTAAAAACTTATGAGTTTATTCATAGTATATTCACAGATTTAGATCAAATTTGTGTTAATGAAATTACAGTAAATACTCCCAAATAGAGCAAAATAAGGATCTTTTCATAAAATGGTAAACAGTCTAATTTTCTTCACTTAATTGATATTGTATTTTTCCAAATACATGGTATGAATGGTTTTCAACAGCCATCCATATGCATATGAATATTTTTAAGTTACATAATTTCCTTCTACCCTCCCTTCCCACCCCCCCTCCCCTTAGTGGCAAACAGTCAGGTAAATATTATACCTACACATTTGTGTTAAATATATTTGCAGATTAGTCATATTTGGGATTAGGAATTAGGATTAAGGGAAAGAAGTACATAAAAGAAATTTTTTTAAAAAGTAAATGTAGGGGGCGGCTAGGTGGCACAGTGGATAGAGCACTGGCCCTGAAGTCAGGAGGGCCTGAGTTCAAATCCAGCCTCAGACACTTAATAATTACCTACCTGTGTGATCTTGGGCAAGTCACTTAACCCCATTACCTTGCAAAAAACTTAAAAAAATTAAATTTAGTATTCATTAAGTTCTAATAGCTTCCCCCCAGGTTAATTTTTTTTATTTATTTTTTATATAATTATTAAGTGTCTGAGGCCAGATTGGAACTCAGGTACTCCTGACTCCAGGGCCGGTGCTCTATCCACAACCCCCCCCCAAGGTTAATTTTTATAAAGAAAGGTTGAGATCTTTTGTCAGAAGATCAGTGGTGAAGCCAGGAGAGCCATTTTAACCATTATGACAACACAGGACTAGAAATTCTAGTTATAGCAGTAAGAAGAGTCAAATAAACACTTTAACGAATAATTAAGGAAAATGTTAGAAAAATCTTTCCCTCCCACACAAATGAGATAACTAATTGCTTCAGCAGAGTAATATAATGCAATGATTCCAAAAAATTCAACATTTCTATTACTAATGAAAATAACAAAAAATAGAAACAAAAATAGTATTTAAAAATAGATAAATTCAAAATCTGTCAGTTAATGAGCCAAGGCAGAGTCAAGATGTACATAAAAATAACCAATTTTTTACATAAATAAAAGCAAACTTGAACTATCAATATTCTTGATGGTTCTACAAGAATATAAAATAAGGAGCAACTATATCTGAATTCATTTACACACTTAGTTCTTTAAATGTAAGTTTGAAGTTTAGCATTAGTTATCTAGTAGATATATATATATATATATATAGTTAGATATAAACAAAATTGAAAGTATGTATTTATATATGTCTATGTATATGTATATATAGATATGTTTTTATGAATGGATACCTACGTTCATATTCCAAATATGGGGGGGGATGATTCTGAGAAACAATAAAAGTTGGAAAGAATTTGTATTATAAAGAAATAATTATTAGAACTGATGAAAAGCAGAGAAATAGATCAGTAGAGTGGATAATTAAGATTTTGAAGCAAAAATTGATAGTGAGCTATTACTCAGCAAGCATTTCTTGAGCACCTACCATGTTCCACTCAGTTATTAGGTGCTGGGGATCGAAAGATATGATGATGCAGTTCCTGGTTCTTGCTTTTTAAGCCAAAGTCAATAGTCCTTTTTGTGACTGAGATGAATTTAATTTCCTTTTCTGTTACAATCTCTGACTCTATGATCCTGGTCAAGCCATTTGGCTTATCATGTATCAATATCCAAGAATAGGTCCTCTTCAAAGACTGCTTTTATTCCTTATACTAATGAATTCATAGGTCTGGTCCTAGCCTATCCTAATTCCATTCTATAAAAGATGTCCCTAGAAAATGTGCTGGGTACCCCCTTCATATTTAAATATCAACTTGCTTTTTTGGGTGCATTCTTTCCCCATTTAACCAATGGAGAGAAATACAATGAGAACTGGAAGAGAGCTTAAAGAGGACGTAGAGTTACTACCATCCTCAAAGTTTCACCTTCTCTCACTGCCACCCTATCTAATCTGTTCTCAAGTCCTACCCATGTTAACTTCCTTCCATCTCTTATCTGTCCTCTCTTATCTCCTATGACCCTACTGCCTCCTTAGGCAAGGGAAAGCAGACCCTGGATGACTTCAGTCTTAATCTGCTGGTAGGTTTCTCATCCATAAGTCTTTCCCCATTTCACTCCATGCTCAATTGAATTATCCCAATGATCTTCCTAAAGTTCAGGACTGACTACATCACCCCTATATCTTCTATATTCAATAACTCACTGAGCGACTATCACCTCCAGTTAAAATATATAATCCTCTAACATTTGAGGTTCCTTTTTTTTAGACTTCCTATACTTTACTCTTCACATTATCTGAAATCCAATGATATGATCCCTCTGTTGTTTCTCACACAAAACACTCCAACTCCTGATTCCAGGTTATATAGAGAATAGTAAGCCCAGGATTTGAACCCTGCATATGATGCTTATGAACTGTGTGATCTTGACAAGTCATTGTAATTTCTAGCTTCTGGTAAGGTTTCCTCATCTTTTAAGTGGAGGAGTCAAACGCCCAGTATTTTCTCATCTCTCACCATTGTTTTGGGTGATAATTTTTGTAAAGTGCTTTGCAAAGCTTGGAATATCATACACGTTACCTAATAGCAGCATTGGCAGCATTATGGAAACTATTATTAGTTACAGATTTGGGGACTCTGGAGATAAGTGAGATATGGTCAATTTACTCCTGGATTTTTTCAGCGTAGGTCAGTTACTCTTTGCTCACCCTAAAGAAACTATAAGCTTGCAGTTTGTTCTTTGTTTGTACACAATGGAGGGTCTCTCTGCATCCCAGGTGTGCCACAGACGTTGTTGAGTTTCCTATACAGATATAGAAAAATCAGGGCTTCATTGCACATCACCATCACAAAAGCTCTGCAGGAAGCTCCAGTTGATCCCAGGTGAAATAAGTAAAGCCATCAAGACTTAAAAAACCTTCCAATGTTGGTTTTCAAATCCTGCCTCTCTTGCATGAAATGTATTAAATCGGCTAAAACCTGCCCACCGATGATATGTAGGCTGGCATTTCTGTAAGTGAAAGAGATTATCTTTTGCTTACCATTTGTCACTTTGAAATGACTGCAGATCACAGACGGGTGAGAAGCTTAGCTTCTTTGACTGGGGCTTTGCTGGAAAATTTACAAATACTCTGAAAGGGTGGATAAAAATAGGAACAGTAGAACAATTTTTTAACTGTAGTCTTAAACATCTACATTCTCCATGAGCCACTTCACAGTTCTGTCTTTTTGTTTTAGATCTTCAAACAAAACATTCATTTCAAAGGGCTCCAGAGTGGTGCAGAGCCTCAAAATTTATCCACACAAGGACTGTTTGAAGACAGTTACATGTGTTGAGCATGGAAAAGGGAAGATGAAGACTAGTGCTTGATGAATACGTTCTAGACGTTGGTTTTCTCATGAATAGGATATTGGGCAAAGACTATCCGCAAAGGAAATACCTAGAAGCAATGAGTAAAAATTGCAAGATATTAGACTAGATATGAAGGAAAGCTTACTAGCAATTAAAACTATCTGAAAGTGGGGCTAGACTTCTGGTCCATTCAGTATATTAGTGGGTGCCCATCATTGGAGAATTTTCCATGTGTTTGATGAAATATGGTATGCTAGAAAGGACACTTGTACTTTTTTCTTTAATAGATCGGACCAGTTGATCTGGAAGGTTACTTTCAACTATGAGAGTCAGTGATTTTAGTGATGGATTCAAATTCATCCCTAATTAGTCATACTTAATTGCCTTCAAAACAGTCATCAGAATTAGTTATAAATTTCATGAAGCTGAAATTGAAACATTAGGATGAATAATGGAGGAAGACAGGTGTGAGAGAGAGAAGAAGAGGAGAAAGAAATGAGAAGGTCAGCACCAGGCAACCCAAGGAGAAAAAAATGCATGTTTCATTGGTATGCATAGATTGAAGAAAAGATTAGGGGATTTTGAGTGGAAATGATATAATTAAAACAATAATAAAAACAACAGCAAAAATAATCACTTTAAATATTATTTCATTTGATCCTCATAAAATAGGTGCCATTATTTATCCCCAGTTTAAGATGAGGAAACTGAGGTAAGCATAGGTTAAAGGACTTGCTCAGAATCTTATAACTAGTGAGTATCTGAGGCTAAATCTGAACTTAAATCTGACTTCAAATGATGCATTCTATCCATTGTGCCACAGATTGAGTCCTCAGTAAGGACAATGATATATGTTCTTTCAAACTGCATTTTTGGATTGAGTATCCACATTAATGAAATTTTGGAATTTGGATGCATGGTAGAATATAGGTTTGCTCCTTTCCTCTCTTACTAAGCCAATTTATTTTCAAATTTTATTTATATAAGGCAATGGGGTTAAGTGACTTGCCCAAGGTCACACAGCTAGGCAATTAAGTGTCTGAGACTGGACTTGAACTCAGGTCCTCCTGACTCCAGGGCCTGTGCTCTATCCACTGAGCCACCTAACTTCCCCTGTTTTTTTTAAGAGTTCTAGTATCTAAGAGTTGGATTGGACCTTCAAATTTGGCTATCCATTCTAGGATCACATCTATGTATTTCAGCAAATGAGGTGGATAGCAGCTTCACTACTTAAGAAAACTGAGCATTCTCTTTAAAAAAAAAAACAACTCCAATGTATTTTTCCAGATGTATTAAAGGACATTGGTTGAAATTATACTTTATGGTAGAAATTATATTTTAAGGAAGAGAATGGCAAATGGAGACTGTTTCTTCATTAATTTCTTAGGAAGATCACAGGGTTTCTAGAGAAAATATAAGAAACAAAACATATTAAATATGACATTCAGCAAAGATAACTGTTCCTTGTACATCTAGGAGCCTAATGAGTAACAGAGGTATAAGATGACTTGAATACAAACTGATTAAAGTCAATTCTATAGGATTAAAAAAACCTTGGCCATAGCTTGATGTTATTAAAAGTAAACATTTTTACTTAGATATCTCATAAGGTACCTCAATGGAGAAATCAGAGATTTAGGAGAAGAAAAGATATTACAGAATATCTATCTTAGATTAGGGAAGGACCTCTGAAGTTATCTGGCCAGCTTTTACCATCTCTACTAAGACCATAATTTCCATCTATCATGTGCAAACTTTTGCCTCATCTTTCCAGGTTCAAAACTCCTTGTCACATCCAAAATGTCCACATTCTACCACCTCTATTCAGATATTCAACTCCACTTCCAAACCATTGGGAATTTGTTCTCCAATCTTGTTTACTACCATTCTGTTTGATGACTTTTTGACTTATCAAGTTGGACCAGATCAACCCATCTTCATCATGATGTCATGTTACCTGATGTAAACCTTTCCTTTATAGTACTCTTTGTGGTTGTTCCTTCCCTATCAATTGAAATGCAAGCCCTTTAAGGGCATAGAATATTTTGCTTATATTTGTGTCCTTAGCTACTTAACACACTACCTAATGTGCTTAATGAATGTTCCATCCATCCATCGATACATGCATATATACATACATACATGCATAAATTATGTCTCTATTTCTCTCTGTCTATATTAGGATGTTTGGGAAATAAACTTTCAGCCTTTACTTGAAATTTTTCAGTGGAGGGGAATTTATTATCTCTTGACGTTGCCCATTGCACTTTGGAAAATTCTCATTTTTCAAGAAATTTACACAAAGCCAACATTGACCTCTTAGTAATTTCTAATTATTGTTTCTCTGCACCAAGGCAAGCTTTATCTTTTTTTACCACAAAATTTTCCTGTGCCCTATCAAATCCTTTTTCTCACAATTAAGACTACTGAGTTTTTTCGATGATCTTAAAGCGTGTTTTCCATTAACCTCCCTATTGTAGTTGCCAGAGTCTGTAAACATCAATTTAGCTAGCTTCTCAAATGTGAGAGCAAAATGATGTCTTCCCTGTTTTCAAAATGATGCTTTTAAAAATTGTAGCCTAAAATCCTAATTGCCCTTTCCTAGATGTTGACCTATACCGAATTCTAAGTTTTTGGAAACGATATTTGTTCTCTGTTATCAATTGAGAAGATGCTTGTAAAAGCCCTCTGAAAATTACAAAGCACTCTACATTTGTAAGGTATCATTGTTGTTGGTATTAATGAATATTTTAAAGCTTTTCTGTATCACTCAAAACACTCAACACAATTTCAAATTCATACTAAAATGCATGTTGTGATTTTTTTCTCATGATTAAAATTAATATTCATCAGCATAGAAAGTAGAAACAGTCTTGATTTATAGTTACAGAAACTGGGTTCATCTCTTGACCTTATCTCTTATTATCTCTGTGACCTTGGTTGCATTATGTAACTTTCTGGTCCTAAATTTTCTTGTCTGTGAAAGGAAGGCAGATATAACCTCAGAGACCACTTCTAGATCTGAAACCATAATCCTCAGTGTCTACAAATGCATAATATTACTTTGTAAGTCTTCGCTCTGCAAAACTGAAGAAGATATAAGTGATGATGATGATTGTGATGATGAATTCCAATCATCTTTGAAAAGAGGTAGTCTGTTCTGAGACAGGTGAGACTAGAATGCTAGGAAATGAAATGGATACTCAGGAATTCTGAAGTCTAATGTGCTCCAAGTTCAGGGTATGCCCCTCACCTTAGTTAACCCCATCTTATCTCTTCTCCTAAGTATATATCACATCTCAAAGCTTTATTGTAAGTAGTACCTAACTTATGGTCATTAAGGACTTTGCCAATGATAATGCTCAATAATGATAGCTTTTCATGTAGAAAGGTACTACTTTCCCCTTCACCAGGCAAAGAGCCAGTGGTGGCTTGGAGCCCAGTACAGAAGGGGCCAAAGGAATGACTTCAGGAAGCAAAATGAGAAAAGAAGGCACAGAAAAATATGACTATACTGCTTTACATAACTGGGACTTTAGAACAATGATTGAATAGGCAGAGGAAGGGGATGATGGGGGTATTCCTCTGAAAAGGGAGGCTGAACTGGGGGTTTCTAAAATTAGATTTCTAAAAGTAGACAAAGATTCTAGTTTTCTTGTGTATTTGCAAGAATTCATCTTTTTTTAAACTAGTCTACCTGTAAAAACTTCAAACAGTATAGGATATTTTTGTTTATCTTCTATTCATTCTAATATTGTGATTCATTCAGCAATTAGAAACTGATTTTGAAATCAAAAGACCTGGAGTCTATGACTTACAAGCTAAGTGATCCTGAAAAAGTCACTTTCCTACTCTGTACCTTGTTTTCTCATTTATTAAATGAAGAAGATAATTCCTTTACTAACTACCTCATAGGGTTGCTATGATAATAAAAGGAAATAATATTGGTAAAGTACAACATAATGCACTATATAAAAGTTAGCTAAATATTATTATTATTATATTATATCTCTATCAAAAGGATAATTAAAAATGGTGATGGGAAAAATGACTTACTTTCAGTTTTTTACAATTGAACAAAACCTGTGGAGTATCAGCTCTTTTTTCTAGGATCACTAAAATGCCTTCAGTATCATCATCCTTGTCATTGTCATCTCAATCTTTTTAATCTTCTTGAGGTTTGAATACAAACAGTCCTGGGATAAGTGGCTATCTTTTTCTCTCATTGATGGTCAATCTATGGACTATTATATAGAAAGGAACTGACCAAAAACTGCTTTGTTGTTATCGTTAGAAGGGCATGAAAGGAAGTGTGACTTAGTGAATAGATAGCTAGAATCAGAACTAGGAAAATTTGGGTTCAGCATTTGACTTAAACTCATACCAACTAGGTGACCTTTGACAAGTCACTTAATCTCAAATTGCTTTAGGGGACTCTTGAAGACTAGGTAACATTAAGTCATAGACTATAGTTATAGTGGTTATCTATGCTGGCAGAAGGAATTTCCTCAGAAGAAATTCTTAATTATCTGATCAATGGTTTGTGAAATGAGTAGAAAGGCCATGCAGTTTAGTGTCCTCGTTTCATAGATGAGAAAATTGAATCTTTGAAAGCTTAGTTAACTTATTCAAGATCATGGCAGAGGCAGGATTCAAGCCTTGGTCTCTGATTCCACTTTTTAGCTGTGTGATCTACTTCAAATCACTTAATCCTGTTTTCTGTTATCTAGAAAATGAGCAAAGAAGAAAATGGCAAACCACTCCAGTAACTGTGCAAGAAACTACAAATGAGGGATAGCTAGGTGGCACAGTGGATAGAGCATCAGCCCTAGAGTCAGGAGGACCTGAATTTAAATCCAGCCTCAGACACTTAAAAATTACCTGGCTATGTGACCTTGGGCAAGTCATTTAACCCCATTGCTCACAAAAAAGGGAAAAAAACAGAATCTGCAAATGGGGTCATCTAGAGTTAGACATGACTAAAATGACTTAACAAAAACTTCTGATTACAAATCTAGCCCCCTCTCCTCTTTACCTTAGTATTTCTCATTTACTGTTTTCAGTTCATATTTATTAAACACAGTATTTTAACTGCTGGAGATACAAATGCAAAAATGTAAAAGTCTCCTTTTGCTTTGTTGATATAACAAATCAATGCATAAGTAAATCTGAAAGAGGCAACAGTGAGGTGGGAAAGAGCTGTTTCTAGAGTTAGAAACCATGAATTCAAATTGCATCTTGTATGCTTTCAATTTGCATGAACTTGGGAAGGCATCTCGTCTGTGGGTCTTTCTTCATATTTAAAATGTGAGAGGTGAACCAGAGTGCAAAGGAGGATGCTTAGATAATTTGAAGTCAAATAAATTAGAAGAATGAGAATTTTTGCTGTCATTTAGTAACAAAAGTCTCATATAGTTTATACTGTACACATTTAAAAAAAACAAAGAAGTAGTTAATTCAACTCAAATTATCTACTATGTTCAGGCCTTGGATTAACACTGGGGAAGCAAAGAAAGGCAAAAATGATCCCTTCCCTCCTTGGTCTTCCTATCTAATGATGGAGTTAAAAATATGCAAAATATAAAACAGTCAAGATGTTTAAAGTATTATTAAATGTCAACTAATTCAAAAAGACCATCATTAAGAGACAGAGAATCTCTTCTCTCGAACCATATTGCAATCTACCTTATCATTTGCATGCTCTTGAGTAAAACGAATTATTTATCTGTAAGTTTAATATTACAAATGGTTCAATGGATTAATTTTATCTTCTCATTTGGAAATATCTGTGATTTGAAAAAGTATTATATAATGAAACATGCCTACATACATGAAGAGAAAAAAAATCTTTTCCAGTTAATAGGTGGTTTTTCAATTGATTATCTCAGTGCAGCTTTATGGGATTTCTTGGTATAGGGTCCTTTTGTCCTAATTCTCAATTTAAGCATTTATTAAATATCTACAGTATGTCTGTATTTTCTGTCTCCATACCTCCTCTGATTCACCTTCCTTATCCCTCTCTTCCCTTTCTTTTTTTTTTTTTCTCTCTGTGACTTTGGGACATTATAATGTATTCAACTATGATGAATTTTCATCTAAAAGGAACCAATAGAAATGATAAGTTCTGTTACTGCCTAATTGGCTTAGGTTATTAACAAATTGTAGGCCAAAATACATTTGAAGAAAATTTATATCCCTTTGAATGTAGAAAGCCATTTGAGTTTTGTCGAAACAGTGTTTGAAAGGGAGAATTAGAGAGATGGAGTGAAAGGTATAAAAGGAAGGATGACAAAACAGGGCTGATATTTAATTTGCAGTATTAAACTTGAACAATGTAAACTAAGAGCTCTGGATATTTGTGTTTGAATCACTGCTGTCCAAAATTGATCTACGAGACATTTTTAGCAGGGAGCAGCCAGCTGAGAACCACGCAGATGGGGATCACAGTAAAAATAATTATATGTCTGTTAGTGAAGAACTAACTCAAGTAAAAACTAACTCAAGCAAAAGAGAATATAACCAGATGGATACTGTTGTATTACAGAAAATACATGAGCAATCACATTAATTTCTTTTTTTAAAAAAAAGCAAATTCTTAAACTGTTTACCACAATACTAGTAAGACTGGCTTTATATTTTGATTGAAATGGGATCTCATAGATAAGAGCATTCTATGCATGAGGAACACAGCTTGTCTATATTTGACTGTGTTCTGTGACTCTTTCCCATGTCCTTCCACAAATCTCCTTAAGGTCCACCCAATATTCTTGGAATTTTTCTCTTCATCTCTTAATATTTCAAGAATACAAATGGAAAACACAGGCTGGGCATTAGTCATTTATCTCTTATCCTACAAGATTGAGCACCTGAATTCAAATCTGGCTTTAGACACTTGATACTAGCTGTATGAGCTTGGGCAAGACACTTAACCCCATTGCTCACCAAGAAATAAATCAATAAATTAAAAGAAAGAAATAAATTTGTAAATATGGTCACCAAGTTGTGTGACCATCTCCTTTTCTAATTATACTTTCCTCTGATGACATTCTTTATATCTTGTCAACTGGTCGTTTCTTCATTGGTAAGATCTGTAAATATTTTTATACTTAGTTCCTATGACTTATTTATGGAAATGCATAAAGACAGTGAGATGCCTTTTTCAAGAAAAAGCTTGAAGTCATTAAAAAAAAATTGCATAGAAAGAATTGGAAACAAAGTCAATGCCCAAAGATTGGGAAATGATTAGAAAAATTGTGGTAAGAAAATATAATGTAGTGACAAAACATGAAAAGATCTACATGAACTGATACAGAATAAAGAAAGTGCTTCTGAGAGAACAATACACACAATAATTTCAATATTAATGGAAGGTACAGCCACATACCATAGAAAAGGTAGAAAGTAAATGTCTCAAAATATAAAAGTCAAGCAGGACTGGAATTAAGAGATATGAAATGATCCCTGCAACCCATCCCTTCATGGAATTGGAAGGTCTATAACTATTATACAATACACATTGCACTTTAATAATGCTTTAATCAGTTATGTGGATTTTTTGTTCTAAAGACAGAATTTGTTATATAGGTTATCTTCATGGCAGGGAAAAGGTGGAGATATCCTTTGGTTAACCATGATGATGTCAAAAATGGAAGACATAAATTACACTTATTCTTTAAAAAGTATGATTTCCCAAATGCATTCTGGCCCACATTCCACCTCTTGTTAAATTCTTTGGTTCATTTTTGACTTATAGTGGCTACTTAATGACCAACTCTATGAACTAAAAATGGAATTGTATATCAGTCTAGAATTGTTCTTCTTATGAGGCAGCACAGTGACTCCTGGTTTCTTTCTGGATTAAGAATATATGAGTTCAAATCCTGATGCTGATACTTGATAGTTTTGGACCATTGGCAAGGCCCTTATTCTCTCTAATTCTCAATTTTCTTATCTTACTAAGGCTATAAGTATCACTATAAGTCACCAGACCTGGAGTCAGAAAAATTTGTACTCAGCACAGCTTTAGATACTTACTAGTGTGACTCTGGGCAAGTCACTTAATTACTGATCACTTCTGCCTCTTCAATGATAAAATGGGAATAATAAAAAGACCTATCTTCCAGGATTCTTATGAGGATGAAATGAGAATAATATTACTAAAGTGCTTACCTCTATATCTGGTTATTGTTACTATTTGTTTTTCATTTTCAAAGAGAGCTAGTGACATCACAGGTGATATCTTCATTTCTGTGTGGATTGAGTTTATTTGAGACAGAATTATGCATAGTCTATGTTGAACTCATTCTCTCGTCTAGAATCATTGAAGTTGACCTGTTGGTTACCCTCAATATATAGTACAGTGTCTAGTCCATAGTTGTCACTTTATAAATGCCTTTCTTCCTCCTCTTTCTTCTCCATACTCAACTTCCTTTGTTCCTTTATTTTATTTTGTTTTGTTTTGTTTTGTTTTGTTTTCCCCCATACTCACACTGTACTCTTTTGAGTAATTTGAGATCTCATTTAGTGGTTTCTTCATCATTTCAGTGCTGGAGGCAATCCACACAATATAAAAGGCAAAGGATTGCATCTATGAAAATTCATCTTGATAGGGAAGAGAACTTTAAATTGTACTTTGTGCTAGAGCTAAGACCACAGGAGCATAGATTTAGAGCTGGAAGTAACTTTAGGAATTGTTGCTGCCAGGTCTGGGCAACACATGTAATTATGTCTGAGATTCAAACCCAGAACTCTCTGTTTCCGAGTCCAGTGCTATATATTCACTATACAAGCTGGCTCATTTCAGAAAAGATTTGCAAATATATATTTATTATGTAAGCCATTGAATTTTATAACATTTTTCATATTTTGGGTTTTTTTGCAAGTCAGTGGGGTTAAGTGACTTGCCCAAGGTCACACAGCTAGGTCTGATGTCACTTTTGAATTCAGGTCTTCCTGACTTCAGGGCTAATGCTATATTCACTACGCCACCTAGCTTCCCACTTTTTTCATAATTAAAGAGAATAGATTAATAATAGAGTTATTATGTTCTACCTTATACTTTATAAAGGTTATATATTTTTGCTTTTGATTATGTGCATGGCAAATACCTTATAAATAGAGAACATTTAAGATTTAACATTAAAACTTAAGAAAACATATAAGATTAAGAACATTTAAGACATTTTTCACTGTTAAATTAATTATTTTTGTTTTATAGTCAACAAACAATAATCAACAATTGCACCTTTTGGTCAGTTGTGTGATTGTAAAAATATAGTTCTCTATAGAATATTATTAACAAAGATGTCTCTGCTCTTTTTCTAACTTTTACCAAGGATGCTTTTAGTACAATTACAGATCATTCTCACAAAAATCCTTTTAAGAAATAAGAAAGTAGTCATTATGAGTTGAGTAATTTGTATACCCCCAGTCACATTATTTCGATCATAAATAGTTCTGGGATTTCTTTTTTAAGCACTTAGTATCCTTTCTTTTCTTCTGAATCTTGGAAATCAATCATTCCTTGAGAATACCTGGTCCAGGGCAGCCACTCTTCTTCATTTGTTTTTCTACTTTCTACTTTTTCATCTAGCACATTTGGATCTATTATGTTAGAACCCCAAATTCTCTCATGGAATCTCACTGTATCAGTTTTCTCATCTGCTAAAAGGAAATGATAATAGTTGGTTTATGCTATTCACAAGATTGTTATAAATAAAATACAGTAAATTGTATTTATTTGTATACATGTTAGCAGCCCCTCTCCCCCCACCCCCCGGAAGGCAAGCTCCTTGAAAGCAGGTACTTATCTTTGTATCCCTAGAGATGAATACAGATAGAGCCTGGCACTTAATGACCACTTAATAAATTCTTGTTAATTGATTATTTTTCTATCAGTAAATATTGCACATTCCAGATATGATTATGAATGAATGAAAATGGTCATTATATATAAGATCATAATAATCATTTCGATTTGTTTAGTTCTTTGCTGTATGCAAAGGATAGATGTTCATATGAATGAATAGATAATTAAATACTGTAGATAAATAGGTTTTTTCAAGAGGGCTTATTAGTTTATCTCCATCTTTACCAGGCTCAGAATTAGAATGTAGTCATTTTTATTTCCTTTTAAAAGAAGGGTTTTATCTTTGTTCAGCCTATTACCATATGGTGATTATATCTGACCTCTAGTGGCAGTAAAGGTGAATCATTCACTGATGCAAGGAGGGTCAGAGTAAACAACCTTTGGTTGGATAAACTTGTTGATCACAGTGCACTACCCTGTCCTCTTTGAGAAATGAAAATAAATAGCAATAAATAAATAAATAAACCTCCCCAATGGTTTTTGGCAGATGATATATTCCCTTGCCAGAGAGAATGAATGGTTGTAATAATCACAAATGAGTGGTCCTGCAATTCGACATCTCAGGATTGCATACTCTATACTTGCAAATATGCCTACTGTTCTTCACTAGCTACCTTTGCTTTCTTAGACTGTGGCTTTTTTCTTGTAGAGAACAAGAGGTCCTACTTTACCTTAAATGATTAATGGTGCATGCTAATCAAAGCCCTGTTTCTGGGTAGTACTCTATGAGCTAGAGAAATATTGTCAGAAATTAAATGAGCCCTTTAGAATTGACAGATTTCTTGAAACTGATATGTTTTCATACTATAGCCAAATAGTTTTTCTATTCTGGCTTCTGATATAAACCATCTGGGCAAACCACAAAACAATCCAAATCAATAATTTGCAATATATTATGAGAAAAATTCTTGGTATCTTTAGAATTTCTGTTGATTCCATACATGCAATCACCTAAAATCACAAGCAAATACATTATTCTTTTAATTTTGTTTAGCCTTTTCAAATGGTCCAGATATGATGACAATAACTTCCTTGTCTCATGACCAACAATTCATCCAAGAGAATGCACATGTATTTAGGATGGAGAATGCTTCTCTTTTTTTCATTATATTTCCAATGCCTGCTAAAGTACCTGGCCCTTGAACATTACCTAAATGCTTGAATTGAAATTACTCCACTGCCAAATAGAGGTTAAACAAATTATTACCTTGGGTTTTCCCCCTTAGCATCTCTTCCAATGGATTCCATTGTAGGTACTTATGGCTACCATCTAATGGCCTCCCAGTATTTTTCTGAAACACATAAGGCCTTGTCACAACACTTTTGGAAGGTTGGTGATTCCCAGGGAAAATAGGAAAAAGAGTCTACTTCCTTCCCTTTCTGTTTTCTTCTGTTGCTTTTCTTGAACTAGGTAATGAATGTTGTCAACCTTTTCACACTCATGTAACACATTAAAAAGTGGAGACAGTAGTGTTTTCTCTATTCTCAAATAGCAAAGATTATTCAACAGTGCACAAAAATGATAGTCATCTCAATTCTATGATATTTAAATTGCACAAAAGAGTGAGATTCAATATGTAGATATTTCCATGTGCTTGATTCTGTCTTTTTTGCCCATTTTAATGAGAATCTATTGTGATTAAAAGATAAAAACCCGATGTTAGTTACTGGAAAATGGCAAGTAATCACAAGGGAAGCTGCAGGGTTGGCAAGCATCATGAATATGAATAATAATATCTTCTATTTATAAAGCACCTTCCTTCTCAAAATCTAAAATTGCTTTAAAGATGTTATTTTTTCTAATTCCCATAGCAGTCTTATGAAGAAGACAAGGGGCATATACCTTACTTTTATTTTCCATTCTGGAAAAATGAGAAGAAAACTTTTGCTCCTTAGAATCCAAAGGGTATCTGAAACTATGTCCAAAGAGAAATAAAAGTGATCCTATCCTTTGACCCAGCTATACTATTATTATGCCTCTATCCAAAAGCATTCATAAAAATGGGAAAAGACCCACATGTTCCAAAAATATTTATAATAGCTCTTTTGGTAGCGGCAAAGAATTGGAAATTGTGGGGGTGACCATCAATTGGGGAATGGCTGGACAAGTTATGATATATGAATGTTATGGAATACTGTTATTCTGTAAGAATCCATGAGAGGTTGGACTTTAGAGAAGCATGGAAAGAATTACATGGGCTTACACTGACTAAAGAGGACAGAACCAAGAGATCATTGATCATATTAACAGCAACATTGTGAAATGATCAGCTAGAATGGATGAAATTTCTCTCAGCAGTTTGGATCCAGGACAACCCTAGGTGAGCTGTTAAGGACAATGTCATCCTCATCTAGAGGAAAATAAAACAAAACAAACTAAAACCAGAGAATCTGAATGTCTACTATTTTCACTATATTAAATTTTTTCTTAAGTTTTTCTTTCCCTTGGTTTTCTTTCAGTTCTGACTCCCCTTACACAAAATGACTAAGGTATAAATATGTTAAACACAAATATACAAGCACAACTTTTAGACTGTTCACTGGAGAGGGGAGGGGGGAGGGAAGGGAGGGTAGTAGAAAAATGTATAACTTATAAATACACAAATGGAAGAATATAGACAAACAGCCATAGCATGTAACTGGAAAAAATAAAATAAAATATCAATTAGAAGTGCAAATACAATAAAATAAAATACTGAGGTATTCAACTGCAAAAAAAATAAAAAAAAAGACTAGGATACATTTTGCCTGAAAAATGTGATACCTGGAATTAACTCCTTTTTTTTCATTTATTTTCCAATTACATCCAAAGGTAACTTGAACATTCATCCTTCAGCAAACTTTGGAGTTCCATATTTCCTATTACCCTCCCTTTCCTCATCGAACAATCTGATATAGGTTGTATTGATATAATTATGCTGAACATATTTCCACATTAGTCATGATGTGAAAGAACAATTAGAACTAAGGCAACAAAAAGCCATGAGAAACAAAGGAAAAAAACAAGTTTTAAAAAGTGAATGTTATATTTTTTGCTCTGAATTCACACTCCATAGTTTTTTCTCTGGACATGGATAGATCATCTCACAATATTGTTGTTAATAAATTCAGTGTTCTCCTGGTTCTGCCATTTCATTCAGCATCAGTTCATTCAAATCTTTCCTTGCTTCTCTGAAGTCTGACCATTCATGATTTATTACAGAACAGTACTCCATAGCATTCATATATCATAACTTGTTCGACCATTATCCCATTAATGGGAATCCCCTCAATTTCCAATTATTTGTCTCTACAAAAAGAGCTGCAATAAATATTTTTGGGCATGTGGGTCTTTTCCCCTTTATTGTGATCTCTTTGGGATATAGACCTAGCATTGGTATTGCTGGGTCAAAGGGTATGCACAGTTTTATTGTGCCTTGGGCTTAGTTCCAAATTGCTCTCCAGAAAAATTGTATCACTTCACAACCCCATCAATAGGTGCATTAGTCCTGCATTTAAGTCCTAAAAAGCAGTGTTGTCTTTGGAAGGAATAATGGACTTGGAGTCAGGGTCAAGTGATCTGGGGTCACTTGAATTTGGATCAAGTCTTGGCTTTACCCCTTAATTAATTGTGGGACTTCCAGCGATTCTCTCACCCTCTCAGAACATAAATTTTCACATGTATAAAATATGACCATTCTGACTACATCACAGAGTTATTGCAATGTTAGGTAAGTTACAAATATATAAAAAGGCTTAGGAAATTATATAGTGCAATAAAGATCCAAAGTCTTATTTTTGTTTATCCATAGGTAATTTTCTCATTCATTGAATCACATTATCTAATATTTTACATCAATAAACTAACATTTATCAATTACCAATAAATCAGTTTTAGTATCCTATCACAATAACTAATTTATCTTAATCCTAGGGGCAATCTACTGTTTTTAAGTCCACATAGTTTCCTCCTCTCCTGTCTTAGGAAGTTTATATTAAAGAGCTAGGTGGCACAGTGGCTAAAACTAGATTTTCAGTGAGTTAACCCCAAGTCCAAATCCTGCAGCAGACACAAGTGGTGTGACCCTAGATAAGTCATTTCTGACCTAGTTTGCTCATCTATAAAGTGAGAATAATATTAGCACTTACCTCCTAACATTATTGGGAAGATCAAATAAGACAATCTCTTTAAAGTATTTTTTAGGGGCATTCGGGTGGTGCAGTGGATAGAGTACCGGCCCTGGAGTCAGGAGGACCTGAGCTCAAATCCAACCTCAGACTCTATATAATTACCTAGTTTTGTGACCTTGGGCAAGTCACTTAACCCCATTGCCTTACAAAAACAAAAGTCTTTGTTAAACCTTATAACATTCTATAATCTATGATGATAATGATGATTATCATTATTATTAGAAAGTTAGAGATGCAATTATAATTGCTCTCAGTCCCCAGTTAGGAAAATTCCTAATATTACACAGAGATTCAGTTTTCTGCTTTTTATTTACATTTACACTTCTCTTTAATGAACTCCTGATTTTTTTATGATTAAGATAAAAATCAAGGTAACTAGAAATGTTTGTATAAAGAAACAGAGTACACTGTAATGTTTGCTGACAGACAAAAGAAGAAGAATCTGGAGAAGTAATAAATCTTTTCTTTAAATGCCTCTATATTCTTGAGGAGGTGGCATTATTCTGAGTATTTTGCTCCGAGATACCTTTGGGCACAATGACCCATCCCAATGTCTACCTTTCATAGTTCCTCCTTTTAACAGTTGCCCTTCTGTTACTGGTTGTATCTCCACACTTAAATCTCCCCACTGCTGACTTCCAGACCATCAAAATGTCCTTCCTTTTTCTGAACTTTTATCCAAGCTTTCTAGGACTGAATCATTTATTCTATTAGGAATAATCTCTCTGTTCACCTAATTGAAATGTCTTTCATTGATTCATGAGGTATCCTAGCCTGTTCACATCTATTTCTTATTAATTTAGCCAAGAAACTGTGTTAGTTAATAAACATAATTACATATAAGAAGAGTAGGGTTAAAGAGGATCCCCTCCTTTAGACAATTCATCAACAAACATGATTAAACAACTAATTTGTGCTAATTGCTGGGGATACAAAAATGAAAATGAAATAATCTCTCCCTTAAAGCGCTTGTGACCTGGGTCAACAGGATCACTTTCCTCCCAATGCCCACCCAATGAGACAGGTAATGCAAATATTAATTAATTAATTAATCCCTAGTTCCTAGATGAGGAAAGTGATCTCTGTGTTGTCCAGCAAGTGACTGTAAGATCATGGGAACAGCTGAATGAAATGCAAAAGCCAGGCCTTTGAACATGACCAATCCACTAGAATACAAAGTCTCCCAAGAGTAAAATAAAAACTCCAAAAAAATCTGTTAATGCCTCTTCTTGTACTAGAGATGGCATGAGTCCAACCTGCAGGTATTATCTTTTAATGACAACAAAATATTATTCCAATGGTTGAACACATTTTTATTTTGCACAGTTGTCATGGAGAGTAATATCTCTCCCGATACTAAAGAAGAGGGGAGAATAAAGGACCCATATATAAAGACAATGTATTTCTTTGATAGCATAACAAGTGCGATGGATTAAGGGAAGACCGTACATCTTGACTGCAGTGAGCCACTGAATACAGTTTCTCATCTCAAAGGGGAAACTATAGGGATTTAGATGAAATGAAGTCTCTGTGTAGTTGAACAGAGAATAATGAGCACAGGGGGCTTTAGAGCTATGGTGTGACATGTTAAGCAGGTCTTGTATTTGGGATAGCATAGTTAGTGTTGAAGTTGGCTTTGGGCTTAATTTATTTACTTTTTAAAATTATTTAGCATTCTATTTTTCTTCAGTTATGTATAAAAAACAATTTTAACATTTGTTTTTAAAACCTTTGAGTTCCAAATTCTCTCCCTTCCTCCCTCTTCACTCCCCCAAAAGCAAGGAGAAAACAAGCATTTGATATAGGTTATATACATGCAGATCTACAATATTAGTCATGTGAAAAAAAACTCTAGAAAAATACAGAAATTTTTTAAAATGCTTTAATTTGTTTTCAGGGATCATCAATTCTTTTTAACAAATTGCCTTATATCACTTTATTACTGACAATACATCATTCGCAAGTGACCATCTTACGAAATCCACGTCACTTTGCAATAGCTCATTTCCAGGTTTTTCTGGGAATATCCTGTTTATGATTTCTCTAATATTATTTTATTTATTATTATTAATTATCATTATTATTTATTTTTTATGATTTCATGTAAGAGAGGTTTCAACTTTTTGTTTCATCCTTTTGTCAGCTTTTGAGCTTTTCTATGACATTCCCTTCCCCCGCAAAAGTATCAAACAATCTGATATGTTACAACTATATAATTGTGTTTAATATATTTCCATATTAGTCATGTTGTGAAAGAAAAAAACAATGGGGAAAAACATGAAAAGGAAAGAAAATACATTAAAAAATTTAAAAAGCAAACATAGTATGCTTTATTCTGCATTCCGGCTCCATAGTTGTGGGGATTTTTTTGTTTGTTTCTTTGTTTTTGTTATTTTTTTTCCTGCATGTGGATGTCTTTGATCACTGAACTGATGAGAGGTTGCTTATCAGTTCTTAAGGCACAATAGTATTCTATCATAATTACATACCAAAATTTGTATAACCATTCCCCAACTGATGGACATCTAAATTTCTAAATCTTTGCCACCAGAAAAGAAATGTTATAAATATTTGTATATAGGTCTTTTTCCTTTTCATTTTTTTTCCTCTTTTGGTAAACAGACCTAGTAGTGGCATTGCTAGGTCAAAGATATAAAGATTTTATATATATATATATATATATATATATATATATATATATATATATATATATATATATATATGTATATATATACATATATATATATATATACTTTGATCATTTATCAACTTAGGAATGACTTGCAATGTCAATTTCACTCAGTTTTCTATATATTTTAGAAATAAGCTTTTAGTAGAAACACTGACAGGAAAAATGTTTCTTAATTTGCTGCTTTTTACATTGGTTTTGCTTGTGCAAAGCCTTTTTAATTTAATATAATCAATATCATACATTTTGCATTTTATATTGTACTCTCTGTGGTCTGGCCACAAATTCTTCCCCTCACCATAGATTTGACAGGTAAACTATTCCTTGCTCTTCTGACGATTTGCCCCTTATATTTAAAGCATGTACCCATTTTGACCTTATTTTGATAAAGGGTGTGAGATGCTAGTCTCTGCTTAGTTTCTGTCATAATATTTTCCAATTTTCCCATCAGTTTTTGTCAGATAGTGATTTCTTTTCCCAGAAGCTTCAGTTCTTGTGTTTAACAAATAGCAGATTACTATAGCCATTTTTACTACTGTTCGTTACGTACCTAATCTACTCCACTGATCCACCACACTTTTTCTTAGTCAATACTAATTAATTTTGATGATTGCTACTTTATGATATAATTTTAGATCAGTTATGGCTAAGCCACCTTTGTTCGTATTATTTTTTCATGAATTCATGAATTTCATGAATTCCTTTGCAATTCTCAATCTTTTGTTCTTCCAGATGAATTTATTGTTAGAGATCTAAAATTTTTTGACAGTTTATTTGGTATTACACGAATAATTCGATTAAGTATGATTGCCAATTTATCTCTCTCTCTCTCTCTCTCTCTCTCTCTCTCTATATATATATATATATATATATATATATATATATAATATAATATATGTCAATCTATCTAAGGACAATTGATATTTTTTCATATGTTTAAATCTGACTTTATTTGTGTAAAGGGTTTTATATATTTTTTACTTGTTATTATATAGTTCCTAGGTTTGCCTTTCCAAGTATTTTATATTGACTACAGTTACTTTAAATGGAACTTCTCTTTCCATCTCCTGCTATGGGATTTTGTTGGTAATGTATAGAAATGCTGAGGATTTATGTGGGTTAATTTTATATCCCATAACATTGCTTAAGTTGTTAAATGTTTCAAGTGGTTTTTAAACCAATTCTTTAGGATTCTCTAAGTATACCATCATTTCATCTGCAAAGGTGAGAGTTTTGTTTCCTCACTGCCTATTCTAGTTTCTTTAATTTATTTTCCTTCTCTTATTACTAAAGCTAATGGTTCTATTACAATATCGAATAAGAGAGAACATAATGGGCATATTTTTTTTCACCATGACATTATGGGCAATGCTTCTAGCTTATACTCATTACACAGAATGCTTACTGCTTACTGATAGTCTTAGACAGATACTGCTTATCATTTTAAAGAAAACTCCACTTATTCAAAAACTCTCTAGTATTTTCTTTTCTTTGTGCAGGCAATGGGATTAAGTGACTTGCCCAAGGTCACACAACTAGGTAATTATTAAGTGTCAGGTCACATTTGAATTCAGGTCCTCTTGACTCAAAGACCAGTGCTCTATCTCCTGGATCACTTAACTGTCTCTCTTTAGTAGTTTTAATAGAAAAGTGTGTTATATTTTGTCAAAAGCCTTTTCAGCATCTATTGAGATATCATGATTTCTGTTAGTTTTGTTATTGATATGATCAATCATGTTGGTTGTTTTTCTAATATTGAAGCAGCCTTGATTCCTGATGGGAATGCCACCTGGTCATAGCATATTATCCTTGTGATAAATTGCAGTAGTATCTTTGCTCATATTTTATCTAAAATTTTGGCAACAATATATATTAGAGAAATTGGCCTATAATTTTCTTTCTCTGTTTTCGCTCTTCTTAGTTTATGTATCAGCACCATATTTGTTCCAAAAAAGGAATCTGGCAAGAATCCTTCTTTGCCCATTTTCTCAATAATATATAGTATTGGAATCAATTGTTCTATAAATGTTTGGTAGAATTCACTTGCAAATCAAACTGGCCCTAGAGAATTTTTTTCCTTAGGGGAAAAAATTTATTAATAGATAAAATAGGGTTATTTAAGCATTTGATTTCTTTTTTTGATAATCTGGGCAAGTTACAGTTTCATGAATATTCATCCATTTCATTTAGATTGTCAGAATTATTGGCACACAGTTGGACAAAATAACTACAAATTATTGCTTAATTTTCTCTTCATTGGTGGTGATTTCATAATAATGACAATTTGGTTTTCTTCTTTCCTTTTTAAAATCAAATGAAAGGCTTGTCTATTTTATTGATTTTTTTCATAAAAACCAACAATTGGCTTTATTAGTTCAATAATTTATTTTTATACTTTCAATTTTATTAATATCTCTTTTGATTTAATTGGGGCTATTTAGTTTGTTCTTTTTTCTAATTTTTGTATTTGCAAACTCAATTCATTGATCTCTTCTTTATCTAGTTTATTCAGGTATGGATTTAGTGATATAAATGAATCCTACAAACTTCATTGGTTGCATCCTATAATTTTGGTATTTTGTCTTATCTTTTTTCATTCTCTTTGATGAAATTATTGATCCTTTCTATGATTTTCTGTTTGATTCATTCACTCTTTAGGATTAGATTATTTAGATTCCAAACAGTTTTATTCTATCTTTCCATAGCTCTTTATGTATTTAATTTTTGTTGTCTCATGCTCCAAAAAAGATGCATTTAATATTTCTGCCTTTATATACTGATTGTGAAGATTTTCTACTCTAATACATGGTCAATTTTGTGTAGATGCTATGTACTGCTGAGAAAAATGTAGATTCTTTTCTATCCCTTTCAGTTTTCTCTAGAGGTCTATCATATTTAACCATTATAAAGTTCCATTCACCTCCTTAACTTCTTTCTTATTCATTTTATTGCTAGATTTATCTAATTCTGAGAGAGGGAGGTTAAGGTCCCCCATTAGTATATATTTGCTTTCTATATATTCCATTTAGCTTCTCCTCTAAGAATTTGAATGCTATCTCACTTGGTGCGTGTGTGTGTGTGTGTGTGTGTGTGTGGATAGATATAGATATATAGATATAGATAAATATAGATATAAATATATACATATATTTGTAGACATGTAGATATCTATATTATATTATATGTATATATGCATCATATATGTATATATTTATAGATAGTATATTTACTCTGTGTGTATATCTCTGTTTCATATGTGTTTCTTGTAAACGGCATATTGTAGGATTCTCCTATACACATCCATTTTATGAGAGCTTTCCTTCCATTTACAAACCCAGCTGATTACCAACTCTGTATTTATCTTCTTATTATTTTCCCCATCTTCATAGTTTTCTCTCTCCTTTCATCCAATCTCGCCTCATCAATTTTGCCTTTGATCACCGCCTCCCTCAATTTGTCCTTCCTTCCATCAGCCCATTTTACTTTTCTCATTCCCCTCTTACTTCTGCTCTCCCTTCTATCAACCCCTCACCACCTCCCTCAATTTGTCCTTCCTTCTATCAGCCCATTTTACTTTTCTCATTCCCCTCTTACTTCTGCTCTCCCTTCTATCAGCCCCTTTTCCCTTTTTTCTCCTTTTCCACTTCCCTCTTTAGTAAGATAAATTTCTAAACTCAATGTATTTGTTAATGTCTATTTGAGTCAAATCTGATAAGAATAAATTTCAAACAATGTGAATACCCTCTCTCCCTTCCCTTTATTGAAATAGATCCTTTATGCCTCTTTATCTGATAATAATTTATCCTATTCTGTCTCCCCCTTTCCTCTTTTCCCAGTATGATGCTTTTTTCCATCCTTTAATTTTTTTATACCATCTCATTAAAATCAATGTAAGCCCATATTCCCTGTCTACATATATATCTTCTAATTGTCCTGCTAGATTTCCAAGTATCATCTTCCTATAAACAGTTCAATTTTATTGAATAACATTTTTTTCTTTCCTATTTCTTTCCCACTTTCTTCTTTCCCATTTTCTTTCCCATTCATTGTTAGACTTCTTTTGTGTTTGAAGATCAAATTTTCTCTTCATCTCTGAGTGTTTTTACCAGCAAAGTTTGAAAGTCCCCCATTTCATTGAATATCCATCTTTTTCCCAAGAAGATAATACTCAATTTTGCTATGTAGGTGATTTTTGAATGTAATCTAAATTCCTTTTTCTTCCTGAATTTCATACTATAAGACATTAGATTCTTTAATGTAGAAATTGTTAAGATCTGTGGAAGCCTGAGTGTGGCTCTTTGATATATTTAGTTGTTTCCTTCTGGCTGCCTGTAGCATTTTTTAATTTCCCTGATTATTCTGGAATTCCACTATGCTATGCCTGGGAGTTTTCATTTTGGAATTTCTTTTAGGAGGTGATCAGTGGATTCTTTCAAAGATTATTTTATCCTCGGGTTCTAGGATATCAAGGTAGCCTTGCCTTGATAATTTCTTTTCTTTTTTTTTGAAAGATATGGTCCAGGACCTTATTTTTTAAATCAAGTCTTTCAAGTAGTTAATAATTCTTAAATTATCTCTCTGGAGTTATTTTCCAGGTCAGTTGTTTTACCAATGAGGTACTTAAAATTTTCTCTTATTTTTTCTTTCTTTGGTCTTTGTTCGACTGACTCTAGATGTCTCAGAGAATCATTCGCTTCCACTTGAGTAATTTCATTTGAACAACTATGTTTTAAAGGAGTTGTTTTCTTCAGTGGACTTTTTTCCCCCTTATGACCAATTCTGTTTTTTAAGGAGTTATTTTCTTCAGTCAATTTCTGTGCTTCCTTTTCCAAGCTGTCTCTCTTTTGCATGATTCTCAGTTCTTTTCCCAAAGTTTCTTCTACATTTTGTTATTTTTAAAATCCTTTTTGAGCTCTTCCAAGAGGACATTTTGCTCTTGAAGTCAGTTCTTAGTCACTTCTGGAGCTTCACATGTAGACATTTTGCCACTGTCTTCTTCTGAGCAAGTGTTTTGATCTTCCTTGTTGTTATAGAACTGTGGTCAGGACTCTTTCTTGTTTCTTACTCATTTTTTGAGCTTATTTTATGGTTTATAAAGTTGAGCTCTGTTCCTGGGGCACAGGGAGCATGGTATCCTGGGGTACAGTGGTCTTGTCACTGCTATCTGCCCTGTGGCCTCAGGTGTTTCTGGCTTGGTCCCTACTTCAGAGTAGCCTGGCCTAGTCACATCTATGGTTTTGGGGTTCCAAGACTTGCAAATTGTCTTCTTTGTGGGACTTGGAAGCCTCACAGCTTGTTAGCTGAGTCAGGTCTGAGGGATCTTGGTTGCTGACTTTCCTGAATCATGGGCTGTGCTCCCTTTTTACTCAAATGATAAACGCATTTCTTTATGTCCTAAGATTTCTAGAACTGGAAAATTGCTTCAGTCTGTTTTTTTGTGGGTTCTATTGCTGCAGAATCTATTTAGAGTTTCACTTAATGTTGTTTCAGAAGGAAAATGAGGAGAGCTTAGGGAACTTCCAAGGTTCTTTCCACCATCTTTCCACCATCCAATTTCTTCTGGTATAAAAATGACCTGCTTCTCTCATCCATAAGTTCTTGTCTTCCCTTTACTTTGCAACCCTCTTCTAGTTTCCTTTTCTCTGCCTACCTTCTTGAAATGTATTTTTTCAATTAATGAAAATGTATTTTTCTTCCTTTCAATCTATAAAAAATAAAGAAAAATACTTTTATCAAATATAATAACAAATAGCCAAACAAAACTAACTTCCACAGTGGCCATGTTTAAAAATATGTTGAATCCCTATTCTATCCCTTTCAGGAGTTTATTAGTATGCTTTTTCATCAGTCCTTTGGAATCATGATTGATAATTGCTTTGTTCAGATTGCTTCAGTCTTTCAAGTTATTTGTCTTTTTATTGTTACTATGACATTGTTATCCTCATTCTACTCACTCTCTTCTGCATCAGTTTATACAAATCTCCTAAGATTTCTGTTAACCCATCTGCCTCATTATTTCTTAAAACAAAATGATATTTTATCACATTTAAAAATTAAAAAATTGTTCAGTCAATTCTTAATGGATGGACAGCCCCTTAGTTTCCATTTCTTTTCCATCGCAAAAAAGCACCACTATAAATATTGGTGAACATGTGAATCATTTTCTTCTTTCTTTTATTTCTTTGATACCTACTTTCTTTTGATATATTTCCTCATTCCTATATTATTCTTCTCCTTCATATTTTTACTGTACCAATTCCTTCAGCATTTCAGAGAGAGTAGGTAAAATGAGATGAGAAAATCCTCTCTGTTCCCCTTGAGAGACTGTGGTCATCCAAACTTTATCCTCACTCCCATGAGCTATAGTGATAGGAAGGAGATGACAAAGTGAAGGACAGATAAAAGGAGATGAAGAAAAGAGAGATTGTTGTGTAAGGGCTCTTTCAT
Source organism: Macrotis lagotis (assembly GCF_037893015.1). Taxonomy (NCBI): domain Eukaryota; kingdom Metazoa; phylum Chordata; class Mammalia; order Peramelemorphia; family Peramelidae; genus Macrotis; species Macrotis lagotis. The sequence continues at coordinate 32,472,058 of NC_133664.1, read as the reverse complement.
GCTATAGCAGAATTAAGGATATCAAGAGAAGTGGAACATGCTTTCACAAAAATCACAGACTGTCATAGCTGGAAATGTCATTGGGGCCATGATGTCCTACAGGTATCTACTCTATCACAGTTTCTATTAAAGACTCTAGTAAAAGGAAACTTCCAAAGGCTGCACATTACACTTTTGGATAGATTTCCTTGTCTGGAAGTTTTTCCACTAATGTCAATCCTAAATTTACTTCTTTTGAACTCATCCTAGATTATAGATATGAAGCAGAAAGTGGGACAAGCTAAATGCAAATACAAGTTGCATGAGTTTTTCTTTAGTTTCTTTTTACATAATACTATGAAATTTGCTAATGTCTCATCTATTACCTCATTTTATCTAGTAAAGATGATGTTATTTATGCCTATGCTCTTTTTACTTCCATTATTTACAAAGGAAGAAACTGAGAACTAGAGAATTGATATCTAATGTCACACAATTAGCGAGGGGTAGAGTCAGTATTTGAATTAACATCCTCTGTCTCCAAATTGATTATTTCTAATTTTTCTCTTTGAAGCCAGGCAGGAAATTCTAATGGCCTTTGAAATATCTGAAAGTAGTTTTCTTTTACCCTTTAAATGTTTCTTACCCTCTGGAATAACCAACTATTCCCCCTTTTCTTCTACTATCTCACTTGCAGGATATTTCTTTTACCTAGTAGGGAATTTTTTTCTGTCTCCTTTGAGACAGTGTTTCCCCGTATCAATTCTGCTCTCTTGGGTGCAATTTTTAAAATTTAAGAGGGAGAGGCAAAGGTGTCTTTATGCTGTACATTCTACTATGCTCCAGAGACTTCTCTGACCAACAAGGCCCCCTTTCTTTCTAGTGACAATTCTACAATGTGACTCTCTTACTACTCTCTCCTAGACATCAATTCAAGACAGAAAACCAGACATGAGTGGTGGAATTATATAATAATTAATTAAACCATCACCTCCTTTCAAAATATTGAAGGTTACGATGAACCTCCATCCATTAAAAGTAGCATAGAGATAATAAAACCAGTCCACCCATACTATAGTGAGATGGACCAGCTGACTCCACCATACGAAATATTTTGGTTGGGGATTCATTGATGGTACTTACAATCCTGCAAGAAGAGACACTCATCTGATGGATGTTGGCAGAGATGCTAGCTTTTCTCGTTATATTCACATTTTTTTTTCTGTCTGCATGCACTGACCTTTTTTTTTTCCTCATTCCTTGTCCATGACACTCAAACTCGGTAAACCCACTGTCCCTCATATACATGGATTCTCTTGTTCCTTACTACTGCTTCCTGGCATTCATCTTGGAATCCCTTCAAGACATAGTTCAAATATTGCCTTCTGAAGCAAGTTTTTTCCTGGTCTTTCAAAATGCTAATGACTCTTGCTCTAAAGCTATGGTCCTATAATCTTGTAATTCTCTCAAGGTTTCAGTTTCAATTCATATAATCATATCTATATTAACAACCTCATTGTTTGTTGCAGAACTCAAAGAAGATAATATGTGGGATATACCTTATACTTGCCACCTGTTTCATTCTTAAGGTTTTTTTATGATTCTTTGTGGTATGGTGGTGATTATAAGTTCCTGAAGACTATGCCAATGGAATATTTTTTCCAGGCAGCTTTAAATGTCCCTCTTTGAAATTACTACTAATGTGACCCTTTATACCCAAACCACAACATATGGTATATCCCATATGACAAATCTTTAAATATAAATAAAAAGTTGTAGATTTTTACAGATTGAAATTGCACTAAGACTTGACCATAGTTATTATATGTCTCCTCACCTAGCTTTGACTCAAAGCCCTTTTACCACATTTTTTTTACCTATTCTGGCCATTCTTCTGCTTACCAAGTTTTCCTAGTTGTGGCTATGATGTTGATTCAAAAAAATATGCAATCTCCTAAAATCCCTAGAGCATTTGCAGACAGATTACTATCTAAACATGGCTCTCCCATTTGTACTCATGAAGTAATCTCATAATCTATTCATGTGTTGTTATTGTTCAATCACTTTAGTCACATCTCACTCTTTGGGATGCTATTTGAGGTTTCCTTAGCTAAGATCCTAGAGTGGTTTATCATTTCCTTCTGTAATTCATTTTACAGATGAGGAACTGAAGCACCACAATTAAGTGATTTGCTCAGGGTCACACAGCTAATAAGTATCTGAGTCCAGATGTGAATTCAGATCTTTCTGACTCCAGGTCCAGTACTCTATCCACTGTGCTACCTAGCTGTCCTGTGCTACCAAGCTGCCCTATTTGCCTATATCCTATCAAATTTTTCTTTAACAAATTCAGTACGATTTTTTTCTGTCAAGTCTCTTTTTTTGGATGTAAGTAGTAAGCAAAATAATATGGGATCATGAGTAGAGGTTAGCCAGTTAGGTGGCACAGTGGATAGAGTGTTAGTTCTAGAATAAGAAAGATATCCTTCTGAGTTCAAGACACTTATTAGCTGTGTGACCCCGGAAAAGTCTCTTAACTCTGTTGGCCTCAGTTTTTTCATCTGCAAAATGAGCTTGAAGAAAGAAATGGCAAACCACACCATTATGGTTGCCAAGAAAACTTTCAATGAAGTGACAAACTGATTACATTGCTAAATGACTAAACAACAAGACTAAGAGCCAGGTAGACTTGGGTTGGGATTCTAACTTACATTAATTTATTAATGTATTTATTAATTTATTAATACTGAACAAATCACTTATCATACCATAATGTTCCCTAAAGTCACTAACCTATGGTCTACTTCAGTTTCCTCAACTATAAAAATGAGGATTATATTAGCCTGTACTCCAAAGTCTTGCTGAGAGGGTTTCACCCAAAGATTGTATTTGCAAAAGTACCAAGGACAGTGCCAGATACAAGTAAGCATTTAATGAAAAATTGTTCCTTTCTCCTTCCCTTCCTGTGAAAAAGGAAAATAACCATAGCTGTGACAACAATAATCCACAAGATTATTATGAGAACAAATGGGATAATGGTTATAGAGTGTTTTCTAACCCTTCAAACTTAAAAAAAATCCACTTCAACAATATTTGGAAATTTATATTGAATGAATAGTGCTTTATTTTTCTCATGGTTGATGCTATAAATTTAGTTATAGCCACGTGAAAAGGACACAGTAAATGGGAATAGGCTTTGAAACATGCAAGTGATACTGAACTCCCTTGGTCTTCATTACACCCCAAGTCATTCCTTCAGAAACAAGGATTAGAAGTGATTTGGAAAATTGAGTGTACTCCATTGGATTATCTGTACTGCTCTGAAACCCCCTTCCACGTTTACATAGAACTAAGAATTGTTTATACTGAATCATTGTGTTATCGTTGAATAAATGCCAAACCACAGCAGACCATAAGGAAAGTGCATTTTTTATAAATCATTAGGATTTTTGCATGGCTCCCAGGTCCCAATGTGCTTTTATTGCCCATGACTTGTAACAATTCCCTTTACCCTCATCAGGAGACCTCTGGAAAGAAGATGCAACTCATTACCTACTCTGCTGTTCTATCCCTGCTTCCTCCTTCTACTAGGTCCAAGGTCTTCTATTTTCTATAAGGATCAGACCCTGAGTTTTAGGAGAGTAGAACTAATTCAGCCCAAGAAACCTGATACTTGAATGACATCAACTCATTTTCTTCTTGATTCAAAAATATTTTATAGAGTGATTGATATACTATATTTTTCCTCATAAATAATTTTCCTTCATGAAGATCCTTTGTTTCTATTTTATGTATAGTTGAATTTACAAAACTTTCACTGATGCTTCATGCTATCTCTCAATATTAACTTTTGCCTGCAATAACTATCTTATAAAACACTCTTTCCAAAAAATCTTACTTAAAAAAATGAAAGTTTTTATTAAAGAATCAGCCTATCAGTGGTATGCTGAACTCTTGGTCAGATCAACTTGTGTAATGTCTCTCCTAACCATTCCTTCCTTTCCCTATTCCTACTGTACCCCTCTATTCTCATCCACTTATGAAAGCAGACCAATATTCTCAATTATTTTTGTGATTGTTATTATAATTAATGAAATTGTGATTAATTCTGATCCTAGATGTTAGAGTTAGAAAATACCTCAGTGGTCACAGCTACTCCATGTAGCACACGTTTATGGAAAATGGTCACCTCATCCCTCCCCCCACTTTGCTTGAAGTTCTCCAGGGAGGGAAACCAAGGCAATTCTTACCATTTGGGGATAACGTGGTTGTTAGGAAGTTGTGTTGTTGTTCCTATTGGTGGTTTACTTAGTTTTCCTCCTTTCCTCACTGTCATCTAAATTTCTCTTTTTGCAGCACTCATCTATTGCTTCTGATTCTTCCTTCTTGAGCCAGTAGGTCTGATCCCTTTTTAAATGACAAGCTTTCAAATACTTGTAGATAGTTATCATTTATCCCCTCTGCCTTCTCTTCCTCAGTTTTAATATGTCTAGGTCCCCCAATTATCCTCATATAGCAGGAATCTAAGGCCTTGCATCATCTTGGTTGCCCCTTTTTTAGACATCTCCATGATATCAATGTCTTTCTTAAAAAGTTATACCTAGACTTTTACATATTACAACAAAGGTGATCAGATCAGGGATCTGGTCACTCTAAAACTCACTTCCTAGTGCTTAGATATTCAACTTTTCATTTTGAATTCTATTCTGTCATCACAATAATCTTAAAGCATAACTTCAATTACATTTCCTATTTCTTTACTCAAAATCCATCACTGTCTTTCCGTTGTTAATAGAATATAGCAGATTATGAAGAGTTTCAATTCTATTTTGATATTTGATATTCAAATATCAAATGAAGTGTTTTATATTGTAACCTAGAGGTAATAAAGAGTCATACTATGCTCTGAGCAGTAGATATATGTGAAAGTCTATCAATGTGCACATAATTTAGGAGCTCATCATTTAGACCAAAAAAGATCTTGATTTTTCTCTGATCTAATATCATTCCAGCATCAACCATTGTATTAAACAATGATCATAAACTGTGTTTGTAGGATGCAGTAATTTTTTTAATGATTTATCTGTATCTTAAAAAAGACTCGTAAAGCAATATACTATAGAAATGTATTTGAATGTTAAGGCTTATATACCTAGTTTAATATGTGCCTCATCAAAACACTAATTTTAAATAATTAGGTTCTAAAGTGTATTTTGATCTAGCTGACATTTGAACCCAAGTCTAGTGATCTTTCCATAGGGCCAAATTGGTCAGTGAACTTTTATTCGTGGTCAGGTTTCATGAATTTAAGGAATTTCAGTTACTAAATTGAATTAATTAAGCAAAAATGTCACTGAAATGATTGGTTATAAAACTATAGGTCTTGCTTCAATTTTTCTTGGTTTATGCTTCCACTTTTACCCCTGAAAAAGAGGTAATCCAATATTGGAATCCAACTTTCATCTAACACAACAACTTGAGAAGTTGATAGTAAATTGTGAGAAGGTGGCAATTGAGATAGTATGATTGGTAGATTGTCAGAAAAGTATGAGTTCAAATACCACCTTAGATATTAGCTTGTGACCTGAGAAAAATTATTCTCAGCCAAGGCTTCCTTATCTCTAAAATAAGAGCAGGGCTGCTCTGCAGTTCTAGTGAGATAATGTATTAAAATGATTTGTAAATTTTGAAATAATATTGTTATTTATCAGTGTTATATTGTTATATTATTATATTGAAATTATTGTTATAAGATCAAGATATGTTTGTATATTTATATACTATAAAAGCAAGATTGTAAATATAGTTTTGGAAAATAAGAATGCTAATCAATGAAAGAACCAATCATAATTCAGAATAATCAATGATAAAATGATAGTGAAAGATACTAGATAAAGTGATAGATACTAACTAACTCCTGACAGAAGTTAAATATGGAGAATGAGATACATATTTGGATATAGCCAATATAACATTTTTTCTTGATTATCCATATTTATTATAGAGTTTTGCTTTTGTTTTTCACTAGGGACAGGAGTAGAAAAGGAGAGAAAATGCATATTTTATAGGCTTAAAAAGAAAAGGAAAATAAATCATTTTATTAGGAGTGAGAGGATCAGAGGTTGTATTAAACAGAGGACTTTCAGAAGTCGATATCTTTGAGGTGGAGGAAAAATCTGAAATACAGGATCCAGGGTCAGCCAAGCAACAGTCAATGAGTAACTAATCTGGAAGAGAGATAAAGATCACTGAGGATGAGATGGCCAATTAATTAGCTGTGAAATCAGGGCAGGAGAAAGTTTACCAAATGAATGATAAGGTTATTAAGTTTGAGGGCAGGGTGGAAAAAAAAAGACCTTGAATCAGGAGTAGAAATCATGAAGGAAAATGGCAAAAGGGCTTAGAGGTCAGTTGAAAGCAGATTGAATGCTTAAGAGGAAGATGACTAGTTCAGAGACGGTGGATGAACAAAAGTCTAGATAAATTAATGGGAATCATGGAGCAAATCGACCATTTCACTGTGCCCAGTCAGTTGACAGGAGGGAATAGGAAAGGAGTATTTTCCATTGGGAAGGGTTATGAGGGAATACATGATGTTCTATTAAAGGGAGAAGGTACCACAAATAATAAATAAACAAGGTGATGGATTTAGAGAATTGGGTCACAATTGAGTAGGAATTCCAAAGGGTACAATAGACTAATAAATAGAATGCAGTAAGTGTTAGAAGAGTTAAAGACCAGTTTTTGTATATATATATTAAGTTTAAGATACACTACGCATTTCAGATGTCTCCTGGACATCCAGTTTGAGACATCTGAAAGTCATTTGGAAATATGAGATTGGAGATCATTAATGTGGAGACAATCAATCCTTTATACTAACAATTTAGGAGTCATTCGGGATTTCTCACTATTTTTCCATTCTCATAGCCTACCTATTGCCAAAGCCTATTGATTTCACCTTGTCAACATCTTCCAGATATGCTTAATTCTCTCCACTGATACTTCTATTACTTTAGTGCAGGACTTCATCACATTTTGCTTGAATTATTGCAAAAAGAACCAAAAGCCTGTCCCTGTCCTCAAGGAAATTGTTCTATATATGTATTTGCAAATTCTCTCCCCTATTAGATTTTAAGTTCTTTGAGGTAAGACACTGCTTTTGTCTCTTTTTTGTATCTGACCATAGTTTCTCATACATTGTAAATATTTATGAAATGTTTACTGATTAACTGATTGTAACAGAGGCTTAGAGAGTGGCCTGGTGGTGCTGAGAGGCTGTGTCCATGATTACAAGAGCCATATTGAGGCAGAGCTAGGACAAGGTTTTCCTGATTTTTGAGAGCTACTCTTTAACTTTTAAATCATACTGCCTCTCATCATATTATTGCTTTCATATATACATATAATTTTTTATTAATTTAGTGAACTTAAGAACCATTTAAGTCAGCTTTAGAATGGTCTATTACTAGATGTCTTTGAGATACTAAAGGAAGTCAAATTTTATTTCTTATTTTTTTCAGACTCTTGTTTATTCCTTTATGAGGTTCAAAAAAATGATATAGCAGAGTGAAAAGTCAAGTACAAACCCAAACATTTCAGAAAGTTTTGAAGTGGTGAAATTATGAAAGGTCACATTTGTCAAAAGGGAAAATATATGTTCTTGAATGTTTGTTCAAGTACCCTTGAAAGACATACATGAACATTAGCAAGGTCTGAACCTAAAATAAGAAAACAGAGGTCATCATTCACTTCGGAAATAGGCTGCATAATGGCATACACTTTTCCAGAGGAAACATTTGTCAATGGAAGGACAATTTGGAACTCTAAAATTGGCTTGGCATAAGGAAATGGTACAATGTGAAGATCCTTTTATTTTTTTGAGTTTTAGGTCTGTTTGGTATTTCCCTTAGACATAGCTCATCTATAGCCCTCTCTGTGGAAAGTCTACTTGCAAACTTTTGCTCTTGACATTTACTTTTGAGTTAAATCACAGGGTTGACGAATTTGAACTTATATGCAGTATTCATAAAGCAATGCAAAAACAAACACTTATTAAATACCTACTTTGGGCAAAGCCCTAGGCCAGGTTCTAGGTAAAATAAAATCTTATTTAAGATACATTTCTTGCCTTGACAAAGCTTGAAATCTAGTAGGAGGATCTGACATAAAATAGTTAACTATGATATGTAAGATCCTGATAAATGAATTAGAATTAGGAGATTTAGTGCTGTGCTCAGAATCATTACCAAATGAAAGGAACAGGGAAGACTTTGTATGGGGAAGTGGCATTTGAGATGATGGTTAGATAAGAGTTCAATAGATGAAAAAAAGTCTTTCCTAGGAAAGTGCCACAGCAAAGAAAGTGAATCAGGAGAGCCCAGTGAATGTCTTGAGGGATCAGTAAAGTGGGCTGATAATAGGGATGACCATCAGTCAGTTAGAAAAAGAAGGGAGCTTAAAGGTCATCTACTTCAACCCCTTGTCTTAAAAAGGAAATTTGAGTTCAAAAACTTGAAATGGCATGTCTAAGGTCACTCAGATTGCAAAAACCAGTTTTGGAAATAAGGTTTTAGGATGCCAAGTTCAGTGTTGAAGCAAATGTCATCGGGTGGGGGGATATATGTTTGTATATGAGAAGGATATGGGGTACTAGGGAGGAGATCAAATAATGTAATCCATCAATAAGTATTTCTTTAGTGTTTCCTATATAGCAAGTATTCATGACAACACTTCCCTGATGTCATGGTCTTGTTTGAAAGCAAAGGACAAATAACCTCCTCCTCCTCCTCTTCCTCCTCATCATCATATAGCAAATGTTACAATTAGGGGTACAAAATGAATTTAAAAAGGCAAACCTGATTATTTCTCTCATGCATTCTATATTCTCATAGTGCATATATTATGTACATTAATAAATACTTAAAAGTTTGTCAATGGTAAAATGAAACACTGTCTCAGTTCTGGCATATTTTTTTCCTGACTCTCTGCAATTCCTTCACTAGTATCTTGTCTTTCTGGCTCCCAACTTCCTTGGTTCCCTTCATAAGTTCCAACTAAAATATCTTCTTTACCAGAAGACTTTCTCAACCTTTCTTCATTTTAGAGCCTTCCCTCTGTTAACTATTTCCTATTTATTTTGAATGCAATTTGAGTATGCATCCTTCTTTGTTTATTGATTTCTCCATTAGATTGTGAGCCCATCGAGACAAAGGGCTACCTTCTTAGAATGATGTGGTAAATTCTGAGTACTCTGTTGGTTTTGCTTCTGCCTCACAGAAGGTGTAGGATGAGAATAGGACTGGAAGTTTAGAGGTGACAGCTTCTGGCTGATAGACTTTTGATCTGCAGCATTCTAGCAAATACCAAGTAACTCTCATGAGGGGTGGGGAAGGGTGCTATATGTTCTGATATAATTCTGACCTCACCTATGTGAGAGGTAATTTATGGAGAATAGACTAGATGGATTTGAACCATAATCTCTGGATATTTTTGCCCAATTTATTAATTCCTTAATTTGCATGATATTTTATATATATTGTTTTATTATCCTTAAATTTTATCTAATTTTAGTTAATCAATTAGTTTATGCAATTATATAATTATAGAAAGATTAATTATTAATAAATAAATATTAATTTAGTGCCTATTATGTGTCATTTACTATATAAATGTTGAGAATTCAGAAAGGAGTGAAAGGTGGTCCATGCCCTGAAAAAGCTCACAATCTAATGAGGGAGATAATATGCAAAACACATATTTGTGTAGGGAGATATATATAGAAATAATTAATATAGGGAAGGCACCAGAAGTGAAAAAGATTAGGAAAGTTTCTAGGAAAAGATAGGCTCTTATTTAGAAGTTATATGAAGTCAAGGATATCAGTAGTTAGCAGAAGGAAGAACAATCCAGGCATGAGGCATAGTTAAAGGAAATGTCTACATATTTTCCTGATCTTAGTTGATTAACTATCTTGACACAGATGTGAAGAAATTGGAGGCAAACTGGAGAGTTTTTGAGGTCTGTCTGAAATCAAGGAAGTAGAGGAGGGATGGGAAGACCCTGGCAGCTCCTATAGCACTCTCAGACATAATAGCCATGAATAAGAAGTAGCTTGGGCCCAAATCTGGCTTTTTTATGAACAGATTTGTAAAGGACAATGTAGAACAGACCTTAAAAAATAAAGTACCTAATTAGCAGTACAACAAACCACTTTCTGTTTTGATGAGATTAAGTATCAGATTTTTAATGGTTGTTGTTAAATGTTGTTTAATTCATTCTGTCAATGCATGTTTAGAAATGTTCTGTGTTTAGCATTCCTTTTGTATGTAGGAATAAATTACTTGTACCATATGTAATTGGTAATTGTATATTGTGTAACTAACTCTTTTGCTATAGTCCCTATATGGAGATTTAGCCACAAGATGTAATCTAAGCCTTAAATAAATGGGATGCTTTGAGATGAGAAAGCATTAGAAAACAATGAGTGCAATGACCTTATCTCTCCCTATTTGGAGACCAGCTTTTTCTAGCACTAAACCTGGTCCAAACTGCATGTCTGCCCACAAAGCAACATGGAGGCATGTGGACAGCTGAGTAAGGCCTAAGTGCTACAAAGATAATACTTAGAAATATCCCTCGTTGCATCTTTCTCCCCCTCCCCATATAATTACAGCTATAAATATGTGTGGGAATGGTGTGTTATACCCCAGATATATGCTATCTCAGTCAGAGGCTGTCAACACCTGAATCTAACCCACAAGGGACACAGATCAGAGCTCCCTCCTAGTGGCCTTCCAGTCAGGAAAAGGTGAGGATTAAGAGAAAGTAAAGTCATTGGAATATATATATATATATATATATATATATATATATATATATATATCCAAAAAAAGTATTTTTTTTCCTTGAACCTTAATTTAGACTTGAGCTTATCAACCCCAGTCACATCATTAAATTTGTTAGCCAGTTGGGGCAATCCATGACTTATTTCTTCAAAATTAAGATCTAGAGCTATTTCAGCAAGATGCAGGATTTTAGTATCAAAGTTGTTTTTTGTTTTTTAAAGAATAAAAATCACTCTGGGATACACCAACCTGAATACACAGGGAGAAAACAGCACATTTTATAAATCTGGGATTAATGAATGTTGAGCTTGAAAAGATTTTAGAGATCATATATATCTCCTTCCCCCTCTCATGTTAATGAAACAGAAGCCTAGATAGAAGATTAAGCTTCATTATACAGTAAATATATGGGATGTTCCAAATGAAAACTTTCTCCAAGTCTCATCACCCCTGTTAAAATGCCCAACAAACAAATCCAAACTGAATTTTATAGCATTTTATCTAATACAGTTTTGATAAATATACATATATTTACATATATATATATATATATATATATATATATATATATATATATATATATATATATTGACTTTGAGTAAGGAAGACCCACGTTCAAACCTTCCTCAAATGTGTCCTAGATATATGACCATGGACAAGTTACTTAAGCTTTCTAGACTTCAGTTTCTTCATCTGCCAAGTGAAGGGGTTGGACTAAGTGACTTCCAAGGTCCCTTCCAACTACCCATTTTTAAATGACTTGTTCATGGACTCAAAGCTAGAAAAATGACAGAACAAAGATCTGAATCTAGGTTAGGTGTCTCCTGGTCCATTACTCTTTCCATTAGACCATTACCTCTTTGCCTTATAGCTACCAGACATTTTGGAGCAAAAACAGGTCTGGGAAAGCAAGGGACCCGCAGTGAACAAACCTCTTAGGAGACCTCTGCTTAAAGCATTTTCTGGTTTCCTGGAGCTCTGCTTTTCCCACTCCACAGTTATCCTTTAGGCTTTATTTTCTCAGTTTCATTTAAATCTGAATCTGAGAGATCTCTTCCTCCTGTCCCATTTTAGCTGTGAGTATGTATGCCTTAGTCTATCTGTTTTGCCTGGCTGATTTCAGATGTCAACAGCCACCCACTTGTATATTGGGTAATTAGCAGGGAGTTTGAGAAAATATGGGTTTGGGGAAAACTTTAAGATTCTTTCAAAATTGAAAATGCTCCAAAGCTTAATTTGTTATTCAATATTTCACTTTTAAACCTTTACATGCATGCACAAAAGGAAAATCCTTGACTATTTTTGGTGCCTTTTTTCAATTTTCTCCAACCTTATATGACTCCTGCTTTCAAAGACTTTGCCTATCTATGCACAGAGAGAAACAGAGAGAGAGAGTACAACCAGAAACAACCTGGATAATATAAATTTAAATTGGCAAAGACCTCGTTTCTTAGAATATCCAAATAAGAGAAAAGGAATTCGATAGTTTGACCGGAATTATCCCTATTTCTCTTGTTCAACTTCTGGGTATGAATAAACTCAAAATATTCCAGAATTCTAAGGAGTAACAATTTTGAATAATTGGAATTAAAATATTTTACTGTTGACAAACCACTAAGAGGAGTCAAGAGTTGTCTAGGGTGATACAGAGAAAGGGTATCTGTAGTTATATCTGATATCATTGGTCTTCAAGAACAAAGCAAGAAACAATTACAGCAACATCCATGGCAACTTTTGAATCCATGTTTTTCTGATCACTAGGCTAGAGCTATGCATGCTATGTGGGTCTGTTTCATGGCAGGAACAAAACATGGCCAGAGATGTAACATCAAATACATCATTACCCAGGATATAAATAAATGAATGATAGAATATGTATGTATGTATTTACTGCACATAACTGTTTATCAGAGTAGCTGTCTAGTCATCTAGAAAATTCATGAGTGGATGAAGGGGGGTGAGAGTCACCAATATTCCCAGATTTTTTTCTATTTCTCTCCTTCACACAATCTAATGCTCCAGCCTAAGTAGTATGGCATTTATTTTATGAACACTATACAACTGCTGCTAAGTGTTCATGTGACTTAGCACAGCACCCTCTCACTTAAAAAAAATCCAATTCATGTGCTTGTCATGGCATCACCTCCCTGATGTCATGTCTTCTTTTAGAATGGAGGACAAAGGCATCATTGAGTGTTCATGGACAATTTTTCTGTCATCTTTCAGTCACGGACAACTTTGTTGACCCCCTTTTGAGGTTTTCTTGGCAAAGATAATGGAGTGGTTTTTGCCATTTCCTTTTGCAGTGCATTTTAGAGGTAAAGAAATTGAGGCAAATGGGATTCAGGGACTTGCCCAGGGTCATAGAGCTAGTACCTGAGGTCAGATTTGACCTCAATTCTTCCTGACTCTAGGGGAAGTGCCAGCTACTTGCCCTTAACCTTACTCAGTGTAAGTTATATGAAATAACCAGTGCTTCTCCAGTAATAACCTAAAACTGTTTTAATATTCACTTTCCCCAGAAGGATCACGTGAGTCCCAAGGAGGGCCACATGAGACAAAAATTAATTTAAACTGCCCTACATCTGCATCAGAGCTTCTTGACTCATCACAAAGTTCAGGGTGAAAACCAACTTGGGAGTATGAATGAGTCAAAGGTCCCAGCTCCCCCAACAGCCTGACCGAAACCCTCTTTCCCTTCTCTACTTTGCCGTCCTTTCCTCCTTTAGTCTCCTCTTCCTTCCTCACCCTCATCTTTTCTTGATCTCGAGATTGAGGCAGAAACACAATCTTAATGTGCTATTTCTTGTCTTCTCTCCATCCGCTCAAAGTCTCTTGGCAAAGTTGAGGTTAGAAGTCTGGCTCCTCCAAACATCTGGCTGGCACTGAGACTAGCAAAGATGATAGAGAAGGACCTGCTCTTCATCATCTTTTCAAAAAGGATTTCAAATCTCTAAAGGTTGGCTAGAAGTCACATCTTGGCTTCATTATTTCCCAACGTTGGGTTCTTTTTGAAAGCCTATTTATTGAGGATTCTGAAATGCCTGTTCCAGCACTAAGTATGGACATCATCTGACTATAGAGTAATCAAAAGAATATGGGGAACATTTGGAGTGAAATATGTGGCATACTTTGACTTCAGGCAAATAGGAAAAGAGAAGTGAGACAACTGAAAAAGCTCAATCTTGCACATTGCATTTCTGGATGTCAGCAACATTGAAATATGTTGCATCAATTCAAGTACATATCAGCAAGGGACAAAAATAGCAGTAATGCTATATTTACTAGGATAATTCTGTGGAGGGGCCTCCTCAATTTCTTGTGCATGTGCGTGTGTTAATGAGCTTATATTTATATTGCTTTGCATGCGACTTTCTATTCTAACTACAAAGAAAAAAATGGATTATTCAGTCAATGTAAATCAAGGGGAAAGGGAAGAGGTTCCATTCATCAAAATCATATTACTCTGATTTTGACCCTTTAGTCCAATGATTATCCAGAGAAAGACTGACCAATGGTTTTTGGGGTGAGTCAAGACTCAATATTGTTGTGCAAGCTAATGTTTCATTTGGAATTATGAATGATCTAAGAATATCACTTGGCTTCAGTCAAGTGAACCCTGTTCTTGGTTCACCCAGTGAGAAGTTATCTATTCTGCTCATTTGGCTGAGTATCTGCCTATGAAGTCTTTGGGTCTTATCCTGGTTGGAGTTTCAGAGGCCTGAAATGGTCTGGATGGTGTCCAGAAGGGGAAAGTTAAACATTGGACTAGAGATGTTGGGTATGAGGTTAAGTCAGATTGAAGTGTATGTATTCACCAGTTGGTAAACCTTGCACAGAGAGAGGGCAGCCAAAATCCATGCTGTGGTAGTGAACAAATGCAGATGTTTGTTCCACCAACTAACTAAGGTTTGGAAATAATATGACATCAATTTAACAAACGATTTATTCATTCATTTGTTCATTCACTCTCTATTCATTCAATCACTCACTCACTCATTCATTCATTCATTCATTTATTCATTCAACAAGCAGGTTAGTTGGGTAGTGCTATTGATAGAGCACTGGCCCTGAATTTAGAAGCACCTGAATTTAAATCTGGCTTCAGACACTTACTAGCCATGAGACCTTGGACAAATCACTTCACCCTGATTTCTCCACATCCAGGACCATCTCCAGTCATACTTATCCATATCTAGCCCCTGGACCCAGATGCCTCTGGAGGAGAAAGTGAGGCTGATGACTTAGCATAGAAACCCCTCACTTCAGTCCAATGGCATGGTCTTCTTCAAGAGTGAAGGACAAACAACGACATTCAGCAAGCCTATTTCTGGACTGCTCTGGGCTAGTGCTAAATACTGAATAAACAAGTTGTAGTCCATATGGAGTGTAAATGCTGTTAAGGGATAGAGGTGTGTGTGAGGCAGCATGAACTGGGGAGGAAGGAGGAAGGGATAAAGAGAGGAAAGAAGGAAGGAATAAAGAGAAGAAAGGAAAAGAAAAAATCAAGAAAGGAAAGAAGGGAAGGAAGGGAAGGAAAGAAAGGAAGAAGGAAGGAAAAAAGGAAAGATTTATTAAATGCCCACATATGTACAGCTAGGTGATACAGTAGAGAGAGCCAGTTTAATTTTGATCTCCAACACTTCCAAGCTGTGTGTTCCAAATAAAGATAGTTATATACAAAGGTTGTTGTTATTTGCTGTTGTTTTCAGGTGTTTCATGGGCGGAGAAGGAAGACAGTAGCAATTGGGGGAAAATGGCACTTGACCTGAATTTTGCAAGAACCTAGGGATTGTGTGGGTACATGTAATCTCAGTATGAAGAAGAGTATTATAAGGTATGAAGGCAGAAGATAGGATTCTATTTTATATAAGGAAAAATCAGAGAAATCAATTTGATTTGAACATTCAGTGCATGAAAGACAATAATGTGCAATGCAATGACAGTGGGGTGTTAGAATAAGATACTTGCACAGAACACTCTGTATTTTACAGGTTTTTGAACTCAAAGCCTGAAAGTCCTTGGATCAAAATTCACCTTAGGCAGTTACTGGTCATATGGCCTTGACAATTTCTCTATCTCAATTTTCCCATCTGGAAAATGGGAGAGTTGGACTTGATGGTTTCTGAGTTCCCTTCAAGTCAAAATCTACTAAATTCTCATCCTTTACTCTCTTCTTGGGCAAGGAAGTAGCAGGGTCAGGTTGGTACTTTTGAAATAACATTCCAATGGCTCCTCTCCTCAGTTTTCTTTTATATGGTTTATTATGACTTTTCTATTTCTTTAGCCATGTAATTGCTTCACATCAAGCAATGTGTTCCAGCTGTCTTTTTAGAATGCTAGTACTGGAATTAATTGCCTTAAACTCCTCAAATTCTACTGCATTCTACTGATCTAGCTTAATTTCTCTATCCCTACAGGTCTCCACAGTTTATCTAAACAAACTACTCAGCAATCAAATGAGTCCCTGTTGCCCTTTAGCCTCATAAACAAGAAATGGGTATAACAAACAAATCAATCTTATACCATATCAGCAAGGCTATTCTCCAAGCATACATAGGATTTTAAAATTTCATCCTGAAAGGGGGAAATAAGAGTGATGGGGGAAGCAATAGAACTAAGTGATGCTCAGGTAGAGATAAATTTAAAGTGAAATGTAATTATGTTAGCCATGGTCTGTTGAGATCAAACCATATAATGCTAAAGAAAATGACTTTGTAGCTAGAGTATGCCATAGATGCATAACAGCCTTCTTGGCTATAGAAAGTAGTTTTGAAATGAAATGTGTTTAGAATTTGAAGACTGAAGACTGAGGTTCAAATCCAAGCCTTTCTCCTTGCCACATCTATCATCAGAAGTTACTTCAACTTTCTAGGAAACAGTTACCACAAATGTAAAATAGCTAAGTTGGGCTGATGACCTTCAAAATTTCTTCCAGTCACATGCCTGAAGCTGAGTTCAAAAGTCACATTCTTCTAAGTTTCTGCCTTTGTTTTCTTGTTGTGGAACACAGGCTCTGATGAGATCATGTCTGAGATATTGTGCTTCCAAATAAGCTTCTTCCTAGGCAAGCTGAATCTTCTAAACACCCCTCCCACACACACACACATATTTAGTATATTTAGTAAGTACTCAATGAATGGATCTTAACTGGCTCATTACTTGGAAATATGTTGGATGCTGAGGATACAAAAAAATAAATGAAATTGCCCCTATCCTCAAGGAACTTACATTTTAGAAGGAGAAACAACATATACATATAAAAGGAAATTCAAAGGAGATACAAGATAAATACCAAAATAAAAACAAAAGCAACTTTTGTCATCCTCAAGGAGTTTCCATGGCATTTGTCACAGGGCTTCCACCTACATACTTCTTTAAGGTTTCTGAGATTTCTGACTATTAATTTAGGGATTATTCTCCTGTATGTTTCTGGCCCCTGAAATATTGGAACTCCCTTCTTTAAGGAGCTATTTCACATCTTCCCCAAATGCCTTTTCTTCTTTTTTATAGCCATCTTTTTTCTATCTTCCATAGACATTCCAAACTCAATATGTCCAAAACAATTATCTCTCCCCATCATATCTCTTCTCAGTTTCATTATCTCTTTAAGCCGCTCCAGAATTATTCCAGGTTTCTAGCTACACAATCACCCATGTGTCGCCCATGTGACTTCACTCTCCTTAATCCAACAGTAAATCATCAATGTTTGTCAATTTTTTCATAACATTTCTTTGCATATTTTGGAGATTTTCTTGGAGGGAAGGCACTAATATTAAAGAGTTGGAAAAGTTTCATGTGGATGGTGTGGCTTAAATGAATCCAGGAAGCAAAGATGAGGAAGGTATGAAGAAATGAAAATGTCCTGAGTCTAGAGATGGAGTTTTTGTTTTATTTTGTATTTGTTTTTTGTCATTTTTTCTAGTAAAAAAACTTCAGTATCACTAGATATCAGAATATTTTAAGGGAATTAGGGAATAAGAAGACTGAAAAAAAGTATGAACACTTTAAAATCCAAGGGAAAAGTCATTTATTTGGCCATTGGAGACAAAAGGGAGTTCCTTGTTTATTGAAAAAGAAAGTGCCATGGTCAGGCTATACTTTAGCAGAATGGATGGTGGACCATTTTGGGGAGAGATTTGCAGCAGGAAGAACAACCAAAAGCTATTGAAATGGCTCATTTTTGAGGTGAAATGTGTTTTTATCATGGTAGTGTCAGTGTGAAAGGAGAGAAAAAGAAATATATAGGAGTATGAGAAATATTGAGAAGGTAAAATTGATAGGACTTGGTTATCTATTGGGTTTGTTGAAGGGAGAATATGAGGATAGATAGTGAATTGTGAAGGATGACATAAATTGCAAGTCTGGAATACTAGAATAGTTATCTCTGATTGCTGTTTAGTAGTAACAAAAAATTATGAAAATTAATGGATTATGAAATAGATGGACATTGTCCACTTTAAGATTCCTGTGGGACATCCATTGTGAGTCACTGAATAAATGGAGATGTGAGTGAAGGTTAGAAGAGAAGGAAGTCAGATATGTAGATCTGAGAATCATCTACTTAAAGATGATAATTGAATCCACAGAATAGAAGAGATCCTAGAGCATGCTTAGTAGTCTAAACTAGCTTTGGTAAAAATCAAACAAAAGATGCAGAGTAATAGCCTAATAAGCAGAAAGATGTCATAGAAACCTAGAGAAAAGAGAGCATAAAGGAGAAGGCAGTTGAGTGACAAAAGCTACAGTCCATAAGGACTGAGAAAATGCTGTTACATTTGGCAATAAAGAGATTACTGGGAACTTTGAAGAGAGAACTTTCAATCTAATGATAAGGCTCAAAATAAAATTGCAAGGCTGATAATGAGAAAAAAGGAAGCTGAGGCACTGATTATAGACAGTTTTCTCAAGGCATTTAGAAAAGAAAGGCAAGAGAGATATAAAGATATAGCTAGCAGAGATGCATGGATCAAAGGAAGGGTTTTTTTTTTGAGAGGGAGGAAACAGAAATATGTCTGTAGATCTCAGGTAAGAAACTATTTAGCAAAGATAGATTAAAGATTAAGGAGAGACTGAATAATGCAGAATGGACCTGATCTTGGAACCAACTTATGTTCAAGTCAAACTACTGACATCTACTGTCACTTACTAAGCACAAATCACTCAACTTCTCAGTGTTCCAATCAACTCTCAAAGACTATACAAAAGCATTGTAGATTCTCCTTGATGGACCAAGTTCCACATTGAAATTTGTCTCAGATACAGTCTTCATTGAGAAACTTATTATATTCCATTGAAATGATCCTGTATTTCAGCAGTCTAGTTTTTCTCTAGGTAAGATTCCTTTTCTTCCCTATTTGCCAATTTGAACCCATCAGTATATAGGTTTGTTGATAGTGCCAACATGAAGTAGGTATAAATCACTTCCCTTTTCCTACAATTATATAGATAGAAATATCTATATGCATATTTCTCTATAGTTATATGCACAAATCTATAATACACATTTGTATAGATATATACATGTATATGTGCAGGTTCTGTGTATTTACATATGTGTATAGGTCCACACATATGTGTATTCATCCGTGTGTGTCTATACTTCTTTGTGGCCTCCCCCCCGGTGTATTGCCTATGTCTGTTTCATTGTCTGAATCTTTAGATCTTTCTCAAAACTTTCTGGAGTTTTAAAAAACAATCTGGAAAGTAATGGTTTGGGATGCAAATGCATTACTGTAATTTACACATTTGCCTATTCACTGAGAAGGCCATTGGAAGATTGGATAGTTTTGAGTTTGATGAACAAGTCATTTCAAGTCCCAAGTTTATCAGCCTTCTATAGAACATTCAAGTAATAAAAATGTTTTCCTTCCTTGCTTGCTTTGCCCAAGACTCAATTGCTTTCAAATAGGTTTGCTTTCTACTTTAGAATCTTGTCTTTTTGAACTGACTTCTGCAACTTTGGGAAGGATTTCTTAGAGGCTGATGGCCAGGAGATAGGAGAATTAGAACCTGTTCTCCTTTTACCAGGGAGAGCTAGTGAAGCAACATTTCTCTACCCACGTAAAAATCTGCTTCCTGGTTGGAGGACCTTTCAAAAGGATAATTCATCTTTTTGTGCAGTTTGGCAGCAAACTAGAACATCGCAAGTTAAGAATCAACATATTTAATAATTTGCACAAAATTAATGACATGGTCTGTTTTCTTATTTCATTTTATTTTTTGTGCTGATGATTCAGTGTCTATTAATGAAAGCACTTACAGAATTGACATTTGATACTTGGCTGGGAGACAAACTAAATTTGGTAATGTAATTAAATCAAAATTAAGTAGGGGAAAATGCATAATCACATTTTTATTAATATGTTAACTTTGGAAAGAATATTTGGATTTTGCAGGCATTAAGCAAGATAACTAGGGCAAGTTAATTAGATTTCAAGTGAATTGCTAACTATGTTCGTTTAGATTTTTATAAGAATAGTAATTACACTCCAACATGTTATAGCCACAATATAGTATTTTATTATGTTACTTACCAACATTTCCTTACAAGTACATTTATAATATCAGCGTTAATGGATTAGTAAAAGTGCAAGAGTCATTTATTGCTAATAGAATCAAGATTAGGAAGTGAAATTTCAGTATTCTAAAAGTCATTCATGGCATAATTTTAATGATATGATGCTTTTGTTTCATTGAGGTTTTTTGGTAGTCATTCTGCTCAGCAAATTACTTTATATACTGATTTAAATAAATATGTGTTTTAGATCCAGTTCTATGATTGTAACTTATTTACAAGAGGAAATGGAATTAACTTGTATGTTGGCTTTGAATATTAAACATTACCTGGACAGAATAAAAAGCAGTCATGGTCTTTGTTGGTCATGACTCTGGGCTCCTGAAGTCTGAGATTTAAAAGACACATGGGCTATGACACATCATTCTAGTCTGCTGCTCTTTGGGGAAGTAGATCACAGTATTTCCTGCTTTGCAGAAGGGCATAGAACTCTGATTTTTGGTTCAGAATCCATGCCAATGCCTGGATACTTGAAACTAGCCAGGAAAACAAGTAAATGAATAGTCTCTTGCTGAATACAATGATCCAAGATAACTCTGAAGGATGTATGATGCAAAATGCTATCCATCCCCAGAGAAAGAATTGATCATAACTGAATACAAATTGAACATTTTTTTTTACTTTTTCTTGAGTTTTTGGGGGTTTGGGGTTTTTTTTGCTTTTACAACATGATTATTGTGAAAATGTTTTGCATGAATACACATATGTAGTCCATTTCAAGTTGTTTGCCTTCTCAATGCGGGGGAAGAAGGGACAGAATTTGGAACTTAATGTTGCCAAAGTCAATGTTAAAATTATTTATAAATGTATCTGGGGGAAATAAAATAGTCAATAAGCTTTAAAAATAAAAGGAAAAGTAGTATCTTGCTGATCACAGTTTGACAAGATAGTGCAAACCACATCTGGAGTCAGGAAGATGAGTTCCAATTCAGTTTCAGATTTAATCATGGGCAATCCCCTTAGCCCCATATGCCTCAGTTTCCTCATCTGTCAGACATTACTAACCTTTAAACACCAACAAAAGAACCGAATCAGGTAGTTGCTGGCATTGATCTGATGATCAATCAACAAAACTTTATTAAGTACTTACAATGGGATAAATAATCTACTAGGCAAAAACCCAAATGACATCATCTGTACCATCCATGAACTTTCATTCTTTTGAAATGATCCTCTAGGACTTTCAGATGCCTCTAATCTTGGATGGTACAACATCACCTCTTGTCCCCACAGCCTTGAATATATTGATGGTAGGTTGGAGAATGGGTCAGATTCACCAGTAGAGCTCCTTCCCCACTTCACTGGGGTTCCCATCAAACTCCAGATAAGAGAATTGATCACTTCACATAACCATAGATGTTTTGCTCGATAGTACTATAAATGCTTTCAAGTCTGACCTAATTTCATATCTGAGGAAACTGGGACATGGAATGGCTAAGTGACTCACTTAAGGTCACATAGGTAGTAAACATCAGAAGTAGGGCTGGAACTTAGTTATGTTGACTGCAGAACCCCCCCTTTAAAAAAAAAACACATCTATGGCACATATCATTGAAGGAATTGTGTAGTATCATCTAGCTTGGAAAATATACTCATAGGGCCCCTTTTATTGCTGAAGGATCTGTGATCTGTTATTATTCTTTTTTTTTACATTTTTGCAAGGCAAATGGGGTTAAGTGACTTGCCCAAGGCCACACAGCAAGGTAATTATTAAGTGTCTGAGACTGGATTTGAACTCAGGTACTCCTGACTCCAGGGCTGGTCCTCTATCCTCTGTGCCACCAAGCCACCCCAAGATCTGTTATTATTCTTGAAGCTTATTCAATGAAGCTTGGAAATTTAAATGCTTATCTTTCATTAGTTTTCTGTTATCTCATGTGCTCTAAACTTGCTCTGCCATTTACCTGCTGATTGCAAGCTATATTCCCAAATGGATCCTCAAGGGTTCTAGGGTTAACTCTGAGAGTATAAGGAGAAGGAGATTATTTAATGCTGAAGTTCATTGTTCCTTTCTACCCCCCCATGCTTCCTCTCTGATTAGCAATTTATATTAATTGATCAGCAAGACAATTAACTTTTTTTGCAAAGAAGTATAGTAAGAACAGTTGATACATTCTCCCAAAAATCTATGCCACAGTCTTCTATCAGTACATTCATGGTGAACGTCCTCATGGTAAAAGATCCATCCAGTCCTGTCACCTTCTCAAAGTAGAACTTGTCATTTCCTACTGGTAAGTTTCTCTGGGGTATTAGTTGAGAGAAGAATCCCAGTTTTAAAACTTTTATTGCCTTCCAAGTTTTGTTCCTAAAATTCTGTATTTCAGCACTCATCTACCTCATCTGCAAACTTATCCTGGAACCACCCTCAGGGCCTAGGTTCTCCTTCTCTGGAATAACTATCCACCTACTCCAAGTGGCCTTCTTACAGTGAAATATTTCTCCCCTTAGTTGACTCTCTTGTCCCTATGGTGAATTCTCTGAGTTAAAATTTTGGTGGCGGGAGAGACCATCTTCATCTGCTTCCCTTTCACCTACCTTTCATGAGTTCTCTACCCTCATGAGAATTTAAATTCCAGGAATGCAGAAGCTATCTTTTTTAAAAATTTATATTTGTATTAATAATATGTAGCATTGTGCTTCAAATAATAAGAACCAAACAAATCATGTTGCCTTGCTTACATATGTAATCCATGAGAAAGTGGATCAAGTTTAGAGCACACATGTACCAAAAATGTACCAAAAATGTAACACAGCTCCTCATTTCTTATTTATGGGATACTCATTGAGTTCTGCTAAGGACAGAAGCCCTAGCTTTTTGCTCTACATTCTATATAAAGCCTGGAAACTGAATTTCATGCCTCATAATTTGACCATAATTCTTGATATGGAATGTTCTGGTGATACTGCTTAGATTGACACCAATGAGAAGTCCCAAATTCTCCAACCTTTTTATGATACAGAAGATCTTCCTTTAGATGATGTGAGGAAGGAGGATATGGGAGAAGAGGGTGATATGACCACAAGATCAGTATTTCTTAAAACATCTCTGTTCCTTTCTACCCCTCTCCCCCAAGGATTTGTTTTTCATGAGCCTGGCTGGGAGATTTTTACCATTAATCTTCCAGATGCTCCAAGGCTTGAATTCTGAATTGACTTTGCTTTTATACAAAAATCCATAGGGGGTGACCAAGTCTCCTCAATCAATCTGAATGTACTTCCTTCAATTTATCCAATGGCTTTCAAAGAACTTCTGAACTGATTGATTGGCTTTTCACATTTAATCTAAAGTCAGTGCTTGATGAATTGATTCAACAGAGATGTTTAGGCCTAGTTACCATCTCTGATTTTTTTCAGCTGAGTAGTTGGTCTCTCTCTATATGATTGTGGGAAATGTATTATACTCTTAAAATGATGAGGAAGTATGCTATAGTGCATAAAGGCTAGAAATGAAGTAGAAGTATGTGAATTCTAATTTTATCTCTAGCACATACTAGCTTTGCAACCATACCGAAGTGGTCAAACTTTTCTGAGACTCAAGTAACTTTTTTTTTTTTTTTAGGATTTTGCGGTTAAGTGGCTTGCCCAAGGCCACACAGCTAGGTAATTATTAAGTGTCTGAGGCCAGATTTGAACTCAGGTACTCCTGACTCCAAGGTCAGTGCTCTATCCACTGTGCCACCTAGCCACCCCCTCAAGTAACTTTCTAATATTAATTACTAAGTGGTAGACAGTTGTAATCTTTGAAACACATTTATTCATTTATTTAACATGAACACATTAAGTTACTACTATTTTCCAGGCATTATGTCAACTTTGGTTATATAAAGACAAAAATGAAGCAATGTTTGTCTTCAATGAGCTTATATTCTATCAATGGGTGAGGATGAAGGCATTTGTACGTAAAGAAATACAAAAATAGATACAAAGTAATAGCAATAATTTTGCATGAGAGAAACACTAGCAAGGCTCACAGATTTGGGCTGTTGATAGGAAAGCCCTCATAGAAAGTGGCACAAGAAATTTTCAAAACAGTCATTAGCAATTTCAGGTGATATTGCCAGTTTTAACCGTGATTAAATTTATGTAGAATTGTATTTTCTCCTCAGTGTTGAAGTTAATTGTTGACATAATGGAGTAATTACGCTTAGAGGTAGAATTGCCAATCCACCCAATCACAGTACAGATCAAGAAACTGAGACCCAGAGAGCTATATAGTTTTCTGATCTTTACAAGGGGTTGGGATGAGGATTTATGTATTTGTTAGGGACGACAGCTCCATGGGTCCTGTAAAGCTGGCTAAAGTCTTCCTACTTTGGAATTCCCAGGAGAAGTCTCTGCAGAGGTGGGGTGTTTGTGTGTCTTTGTGTGTGTGTGTGTGTGTGTGTGTGTGTGTGTGTGTAGAAGGAATAGGCAGTCAGCTACAAAGGATATAAATCAACCGAAGTTGGAAGCTGGCTATGTAGTTCAAAAAAGGGAAAGAACTGAAGGTAGTAGCAGCAAGGAGATTATAAATCAAGACTGTTTATAAATGGCAGAACTCAAAGGGTTAGGAACAATAACAATATTGAAAGAAGATTTCCCAAGACCAATGTCTTTGCCAACCAATAAGCATTTATAATGCTTACTGATACTAAGCATTCTACTACATGCTAGGAATAGAAAGAAAGACAAAGCACAGTCCTGGACATGGTGGGGTTTACAAAAAAGTCCGAGTCCTGAATGACTAAGGGGTTTAGAGTTTTGGAATCTAGGCAATCCACAAGTAATAGGACATTGAGTTAGAAAGAGAATTTTGCTTATCTATGCTTTTCAGTCAAGTAAATTTTCCATGTTTTCTTGGTTAGTCAGATCTACCCTCCCACTTTTCCTGATCTCCTCAGCATCAATGCTGTAAGTTTCATTATCTTCCATGGCAACTATACTCTCTCCAAGGATACTGCCATGACCTTACCATTTTGAAATCACAGTCTCTGAAGGGCTTTGGTAAATTCAGAACAACAATTACATCATAGCGACAGGGTCAATGGAAGGGTTCAAGGTCAAGAAACTAGATTGTAATAGTTTTAGAAATACATTTGATAAAAATCTGAACCTCTATCCTACTGAAAATTAATCAGATTTCAGTAGTTTTAAAAGTTAATTAGAACTCAGGGATAATGGTTTCACTGACTGAAAAGGGGGGGGGAAGGAAATTTAAAAAATGTTTCCTATGCAATTTTAGGTGTGTGGTAATTAGGTTGGGGTTGAGGATGATGTCTCTTTTTGCCTTTGAAGCTTCAATCACCAGAAAACTGTAAAAGAGAAAACATCCAGCCCACTGTTGAATGAGCCTTCTTATCTAATGCAGAAATGTCTCTTGTTGATGCTGACAATTCAGAACACTCAGGCTCATTACCCATTCTATATAATGAAGTCATTCATTGAACCTTTTAAGTGCCCTTTGGTCAAATGCATCCTGAAAACTTAGTGTGGAGCCAAGAAAGGGAAAAAAAAGTTCTTTCACATTAATAACACTTTTGGAAACCATCCACTGAATCTCTTCAAATGTGTTTAAAATCCTATAATGGATTTTCACAAAGAATTGTATTTTCACTTCCATCTACTTTTTTTTTAGGCCATTTCCAAAGTGGGCCCATTCTTTGCTCTCCCAGGTGAATTGGTGGATTTCCACAACCCCATTTAGGATAAGAGTCATGTTTTATAAACAGATTCACCATAAGAGTCTTCAGTTCTCTGAAATGTTGATGTCTAGAATCCTCTTCAGGGCCATATTTCAAATTTTCATTTTGCCATATGCTCTTGATTTTATCAAACCCTCAGAAATCACTAACACTTTTCTCTTAATGTGCTAGCTTCTGTCAATAATACTGGCATGTCAGACTTTGTTCTGCATTCACTACACTCCATCCCCCAATCCCAATTTGACTCATATAAAATTTGAATACACTCAATAATACTAGTCTTATGGAGCCAGGGGTAGTAGAGGCAGGTGATTGGAGGGAAATAGCTTATTATGGAAAGGAATGACTCAGAGTATTTGTTCTTTGGATCACTGATGAAGTTCAACTTACTCAGAGGAGGAACATGGCAGATTCCACAGGAGAGTAAACAACTGTGCCAAGGTTGGATAATCCAAAACATTGATTCTTATGATGAAGTATTTCATTATCTGTATATTCACATAGTTTCTGCATGGTGTGTGTATGTGTGTGTGTGTGTGTGTGTGTGTGTGTGTGTGTGTGTGTGTGTTGCCCATATAGGTTATATGTATGTTTACATGGGACTATCTAAATGCATTTCTCAGGAAATAATAAATAGAATATTCTCCAAGGGAGATTTGGATTCCTACTTGTTGGTGAACAGGAATTTGGTACGATAAGACTTGTCTACAGTGCTTTCCAGAGAGAAGATAATGGATAAGAATTATTTCTTTTTAAAATTTATTTATATAGGACAAATAATTTTTAAGTTCAAGCCACTTTCTTGGTCATTAACTTTATTTACTTTTTTAAAATGTACCCCCATGCAAGATTCACCATTTACTTCCAAAACTTTGATTTCCAAATTCTCTCCCCTCCTCTTACTCCACTCCCCCCAAATGAGAAAGCAAAGTTATTTAGTATAGGTTAGAAATGTATATGTATAGCCAAAAAACATTATTGCAATAGTCATGTTGTAAAAGTAAACATATCCTCCCACAAAGAATGAGAAATCTCAAGAAAAATAAAGAGAGAAAAACAAAGTATACTTCAATCTGTATTCAGACACTATTAACTCTGTCTTTGGGATGGATAGCATTCTTAATAATAAGTTCATCAGAGAAATTGCTTCAATATTTTTCCTCACAGTTGCTATTGCTAGTTGTATTGGCCTCCATCCTATTCCCCCCCATTTATTCTATGCTCACTCTCCTTTCACTCTGTCCCTCCTCAAAAGTGTATTGTATCTGACTACCCTTTTCCATGCTCTTCCTTTCCCTCCTCTGTCCCCTTTCATCCGTCCCTTTCTTCTTCTATTTTTCCTCTAAGGTAAGATAGATGTTTATACCCAATTGAGTGTATAAGGCTCACTCACTTCTCTTCACTTTCCCCCTCTTCCATTCTACTACAAAAACTTTTACTTGCCTCTTTTATGTGAAACAACTTATCCCACTCTATATCTCCTTTCCCTGTCTCCCAGTATATCCTTTTCTCTCCCATTAACTCCATCTTTTTAATATAGTATACCTTCAAGTTAGATATGCTCCTTTTAACTGCCCTAATAAATGAGAAGGTTCCTATGATTTCTCAGTATCATCTTACCATGCAGGAATACAAGCAGTTCAACATCATTAGATGCCTCATAATTTGCCCTTCCACCCTCACTATACTTCATTTGAGTCCTGTACTTGAAGATCAAACTTTCTGTTCAGCTCTGGTCCTTTCATTAGGAAAGTTTGAAAGTCCCCTATTTCATTGGATATCCAACTTTTTGATTTTTCTCTGTAGTTGATTCTTGGCTGTAATCCAAACTCTTTTGCCTTCCAGAATATCATATTCTAAACCTTTAATATAGAAGCTGCTAAATCTTGTGTTATCCTGACTGTAGCTCCACAATATTTGGACTGTTTCTTTCTGGTTGCTTATAACTTGGGAGTTCTGAAATTTGACTATTAATATTCCTGGAAGTTTTCATTTTGGAATCTCTTTCAGAAGGTGATTGGCAATTCCCTCAATTTCTATTTTACCCTTTGTTTCTAGGATATCAGGAAAGTTTTCCTGGATAATTTTTTTTAGCTTTTTTTTTTTTGCAAGGCAATGGGGTTAAGTGGCTTGCCCAAGGCCACACAGCTAGGTAATTATTAAGTGTCTGAGAAATGATTTGAACCCAGGTACTCCTGACTCCAGGGCTGGTGATTTATGCACTGTACCACCTAGCTACTCCTTCTGGATAATTTCTTGAAAAATAAGTCTAGTATCTTTTTGGGGGGGTGTATGACAGTCAGGTAGCCCAAAAATTATTAAATTATCTCTTCTGGATCTGTTGTCCAGGTCAGTTGTTTTTCTCATGATATATTTCATATTTCTTCTAGTTTTTCATTCTTTTGGTTTTATTGTTTCTTGATTTCTTACAAAGTCATCATCTTCCCTTAGCTCCATTCTCCATTTTAAGGAATTATTTTCTTCAGAGAGTTTTATTATCTCCTTTTCCATCTGGTCAATTCTGCATTTTAAGATATTCTTCTCCTCATTGGCCTTTAGACTGTTTTTTTCCCCATTTAACCTAAATTGATTTTTAAGATGTTATTTTCTTCAGTATTTGCTGACTTGGATTTCATGATTTCCCACATTGCTCCCATTTCTCTTAAAAATGTTCCCTCTACCTCCTTACTTGATATTCAAAATCCTTTTTGAGCTGTTTGATAGTTTGAGAACAATTCCTATTTTTCTTGGAGACTTTGGATACCAAAGCTTCATCTTCTGAGTCTGTATTTTGATCCTCCAAAGTAGTTGCCTATGGTCAGATTGTTTTCTTCTGCTATTTGCTCATTTCCCTAGTGAACTTGATGTTAACTCTTTGGTAAGATGAGACTCTGCTTCCAGGGTGGAGGATGCACTGTCCCAAGCCTTTGATAATATTTTGGCAGCTGTTTTCAGAGACACCTCCCCCACCCACCCCAAGACCTACAATTTCACAATTCCTCCAGGGCCTTATGAGAGGCTCTGGCTGCTGCCCTGGCCTTTGGTCTGGTATATGGATGACCTCAAGCACTGCCTTCTACCATGGAACTGTGAGGAGGATCCCTGTTCCACTGTAAGTCATGAGCTCTGTTGTATTTCTGCTGCTTTTCCTGAGACTGAGGCCCCAGATTCTGATCTGAATCTGCATATGGGTGATGCTACAGAGTCCTACCTCAGGGACAGCAAAGAGACCTCTGCAGGCTGAGCCCTGCACTGGCCTGGGCTCTTTTGCTCATTCTGCTGTGGCAGAGTTTTCTTGCTGACCTTCCAAGTTGTCCTTGGCAGTCCCAAGCCTGAGAGGTCTGGGAAACTGCCACCACTGCCATGGATCAGGTGCCCTGTGGTCTGTTACTGAAAGACTGGAGTCATTTTGCTCTGGTGTGGTCTGGGCTGTGCTGCAGGCTCTTTGGGAACCTGGTGCAACAGACTTTTTTCCATTACTCTTCCAAGTTGTCTTGGGCTGGAAAATTGTTTCATTCCAACTTTTTGTGAGTTCTGTCACTCTAGAATTTTGTTAGAGTCATTATTTAAAAGATATTTGAAGTGGTCTGGGGGAGAGCTCCCATGAGTCCCTGCCTTTCCTCCATCATCTTGGTTCCACCCAAGGTCTTTAACTTTTTATGAGAAGGGAATACCCCAATATACATTTGAAGAGTCATAGAATGTTAGAGTTTGAAGTAATCTTAGAAATATATATATATATATAAATATATCATATATGTCATATAAATTTGGTGGAAAGTATGCAACACATGGGTTCAAAGGACCTAGGTTTGAATGCTAGTTCTACAAGTTTTATTGTTTGTGTGACTGTGGATGTGTTGCTTGTTCTCTCAGTCCCTCCAAAGACTTGACTCCCTTCCTACCAAATCCTAATTAAACTAATACTATTGCACATTAAATAGTGAAAATAAATTTATTTATTCAAGCAAACAGTCAATAAAAATTATCAATGTTATGCAACATACACATAGTCAATGAGCTCACCCACTGCGAATAAGCTATCTCAGCTCAATGGCCATAAGTCTATAGCCATCTGTTAATAGAGTCACATTTAATGTGCTGACTTTTCTACCCATTACCTTCTTTCCATGATGTTTCTTTTCCCAAAATTGCTTTAAAGAAAGCCTGGACAGACTTCTGGCCAGGATGCTGGAGAGAAGCACTATCTTAATCCCTTCTGGATTTCTCTCAGAACTACATTAAACAACCCTTTTAACAGAATTTTGATCCACAGAACCCACATAAGAACCTAGGAGAACATTGTGCAGCAAGGTCAGTCCCAGGGGAACTTGGGCAAGTAAGGAACAGAGAGCATAGAGCCAGTGCAGGGTCAGCTGGATGAGCCCTTGGGATTAACTTGATAATAGAGATGCAAGTGTTTACTATGTGTGTGGTGGCAGGGAGAGCTCCAGCATGGAAGCATTTACAGTGTTGGAGCAGGAATGCTCCAGAGTGGTGGCAAGACATCTATCTGGTTAATTCAGCTGATCTGGAAGACCAGGTTTCCAAGCCCTTGTGGTTATGGCTGAGTACCCCCCTCCATTCCTGTGGGAGAAAGTGAGTCTTCCCTGAACAGAGTAACATCCCCCCACCCCAAGGCTCAGGTGTGGGTGACAGATATCTTCCAGTACTGATTGAGGATTAAGCAGATTAACTATATAGCCCAAGGGCCAAGCTCACATTGTTCAAGACTAACATAGACCCTTCCCTCCCTTATTACTCCCCCCAGACCCCCAGGCCTAGGAAGTAGGTTACTAATCAAGGTCACAGACACTCCAACTGGCCACTTGAAATTCCTAAACCCAGTAGGGAAAACCTCTAAGAAACTCAGCACCAAAGGTCTATGACCATCATCTCCAATAAAAGATTCTGGGAAAATGAAGAAAGGAAAGTAGGATCCATTGAAAGTTTCCTTGAAGAAAAGGATCCTGACTCAGAGAGAACTGGAGCTTCAGAGGAGAATATGAATTGTTCTACAGCCCAGAAAGACTTCTTAGAAGATATCAGGAAGAAGTTGAAAAATCAACTGGAAAAATTGGGATAAGAAATGTAAGAGAAAACTATCTAAAAACAAAAAATGAAAATACAATTGGAAAATTGCAAAAAGAAAATAATTCTCTCAAAACCACAATTGGGCAAATAGAAAACTTCAAAAATAGAAGTTTTGGTATGTTGTCTTGTCATTGTCATTGTCTAGGATGAAATTATTAATTCTATCTTTAATTTGTTATTTGATCCACTCATTCTTTAAAATTGCTCTGATATCATGGAAACAAAGGGCAAAATAGTTATTAAAAAAATATATTGATCCCCTCCTGAAAGGGATCCCAAAATGAAAACATCAAGGAATATTGTGGCCAAACTCCAGAACTATCAGAGAAAATCCTCAATCAGCCAGACAGAATCAATTTAAAAACCAAAAAGCCACAATAAGTATTACACAGGTCTTGACTGCATCAACATTAAGGGATCCAAGGGTCTGGAATATGATATTCCAAGGACAATGTAGCTTGGAATGTAGCCAATAATTCACTATCTGGCAAATCTGAGCCTTTTCTTTCAGGGAAAAACTGGATATTAATGAAATAGGAGATGATTGAAAGACCAAAGCCAAATAGGATTCCAAACAGGAGACTCAAGAGATATGTGAAAAGGTAAAAAAGGGAAAAGAAAAAAAAACTGTTTTCCAGTTAGATGAAACTGGCTATCCCCACTTGGAAGAAATATTCTCATTACTCTTGAGAATTGTAATGCTATTAGAAAGAATATATACTTAGCCAGACAGGAAAAGAGGATCTGACAGAAGGAAGGGAAGGAAGAAGGGACAAAGGGAAAGGGGAAAGAAAGGGGAGGGGTTGGATATAAGGGGGCAAACACACTGAAGGAAGTGGAATTCAGAAGCAAAATACTGGGAAATAGGGATAAGGTGAAAAAAGGAGGATATATAAAGAGAGGGAAGATAGAATGGAGGGCCATAAAAAGTTAAAAATTATAATTTTTGAATGTGAATGGGATCAATTCTTTCATAAAACACAAGTGGATAATAGAGTGATTACAAATCAGAATCCTAAAATATGCTGCTTACAAGAAACTCATTTGAAGCAGAGAGATACATAGAGAATAAAGGTAAAAGTTTGGAGCAGAATATAGCATGCTTCAGCTAAAGTGGAAAAGGCAGGTGTAGCAATCCTCATCTCAGACAAAGGAGCTGCTAAAAAGATCTCATTAAAATAGATAAGGAAGGAAACTATATCACCCTAAATGGTACCATAGACAATTAATCAATTTCAATACTAAATATGTATGCACGAAGTGGTATAGCATCCAAATTCTTAGAGGAGAAGCTGAATGAGTTACAGGAAAACCTAGCAAAACTCTACTTGTGGGAGACCTCAACCTCCATCTCTCAGAATTAGATAAATCTAGCCACAAAATAAACAAGAAGGAAATTGAAATTGCCTATATATAAAAGCTCATAATCAAATGCAGAAAGGCAAAAAAATTGAATATGTCCTTTTCAGACCATAATGCAATAAAAATCACATTAAATAATGGGTCTTGGAGAAATAGACCTAAAACTATTTGGAAATTAAATGACCTTATTTTAAAGAATGAGTGGATCAAACAATAAATTAAAGATAAAATTAATAATTTCATCCTAGACAATGACAATAAGACAACATTACCAAAATTTATGGGATACTGTCAAAACAGTTATTAGGGTATATATTATATCTCTAAATGATTACATGATAAAAAAAATAAAGAGGAAATCAATGAAATAAGCTTGAAACCAAAAATACCTGGAGAAAGAACAAATTTAAAAATCCCCATTTAAATAACAAATTAGAAATTCTAAAAATTAAAGGAAAAATTAGTAAAATTGAAAGCCAGAAAACTATTAAACTAATAAATAAAACCAAGAGTTGGTTTTATGAAAAAAACAATAGATAAACCTTCGGCTAATTTGATTTAAAAAAATAAAGAAGAAAGCCAAATTACTAGTATCAAAAATGAAAAAATGTGAACTTGCAACCAATGAGGAGGAAATTGAAATAATAATTTTGAACTATTTTGCCCAATTGTATGCCAAAATTTGGTGAAATTTTACAAAAAATTTTACAAATTTTACAAAAATATAAGTTGCCCAGGTTAAATAAAGAGGAAATTAGATCCCTAAATAACCTGAGCTCAGAAAAGAACTTCAACAATTCATCAATAGAATTCCCTAAGAAAAAATCTCCAGGGCCAGATGGATATTGAAATAAATGGATTATTCCTTAGATTGATAAGCAGT
This sequence comes from Macrotis lagotis, assembly GCF_037893015.1. Lineage (NCBI taxonomy): Eukaryota > Metazoa > Chordata > Mammalia > Peramelemorphia > Peramelidae > Macrotis > Macrotis lagotis. Next base: position 32,438,635 of record NC_133664.1, on the reverse strand, counting down.
ATCTATCTGAAACCATCAACAAGCATTATATGCAATGAAGATAAGCTAGAGGCATTCCTAATAAGATCAGGGGTAAAACAAGGATGCCCATTATCACCACTAGTATTCAATATTGTATTAGAAATGTTAGCTTCAGCAATAAAAGAAGAAAAAGAAATTGAAGTAATTAGAATTGGGAAGGAAGAAACAAAACTCTGAGTCTTTACAGATGACATAATGACATACCTAGAGAACCCTAAAATGTCATCTAAAAACTACTAGAAACCATTAGCATCTTAAACAAAATCACAGGATATAAAATAAACTCACATAAATCCTAAGCTAGAAAGAGAAATCGCAATTTCTTTTTTTACTTTTTTTTCAAGATGGTAGGATTGGGTGGCCTGTCCAGTACAACAGGGCCAGGTGGTTGCTGAGTCGCTGGGATGGGATGTGGGCTTGGGGACTCTTGATCCCAGGGCCAGTGCTCTGTCCTCTGTACTACTTGGCTGCCCCTTAGCACATTTTTGAAGAGGGACAGAGTGAAGGAGCTTCAGCCTTCCCAGAACAACCCCAGGATACTTGGGAGTGCCAGCTTATGGCTGCAGCAGCGGTTTCCTGACCTGCACCCCAGGGAGCACCAAGCACAACTTGGAAGATCAGTAGGGAGACCTCTGCTAGAATGAGCATGAAGCCCAGGTCTGCTTGGCCCTCCTCACCATGGCCATAGCCCTCAGCACAGTCCATATCCTAGGAAACAGAAGCAGGCCAATGTAGCTGCCCAGCCCACAGAAGGTAAGGGAGTGGAAGGAAATTGCTGAGGTCTGTCCTTTGTCCCTGGGACAGGACTCTGGGACTTTGACCACATTCAGACCCTGGTCATAGTCTGGGCCCCAATAGAGCAGGGTCCCCTCCCCCTTCACAACCCTGGGGCAGAGGGGTGAGCTAGTGGTCATTCTTTAGACCAGGGGAACAGTCAGAGTCTCACACACTGAGGTACTTGTACTGTTTCCCAATAATACTCAAAAGCTCCAGAAGCACCCCAAAAGCAGGACACAGACTGGGGAAATGAGTAAAAAGAAAGGAAAAAAGTAACCTGACTGTAAACAATTACTTTGGTTCCATGGAGGACCAAAATAATCAATCTGATGATGAGAAAGTCCAAGCTTCTGCATCTAAAGACTCCAAGAAATATAGAAGTTGGGCTGAAGCTATGACAGAACTCAAAAAAATTTTGAAAATCAAGTAAGGGAGATAGAAGAAAAATTCAAAAAGGAAATGAGAGAGATGCAGAAAAAAACCCATGAAAATGAAGTCAGCAGTTTAGTCAAGGACATCCAAAAAACTGCTGAAGAAAATAACATTTTAAAAACCAGCTTAGGCCATATGGATAAAACAGTTCAAAAAATTATTGAGGAGAAGAAAGCTTTAAAAAGTAGAAATGGCCAGATGGAAAAGGAGATAAAAAAGCTCTCTGAGGAAAACAAATCCTTCAGATGTAGAATGCAGCTAAAGGAAGCTGATGACTTTGTGAGAAATCAAGATGCAATAATTCAACACCAAAAGAATGGAAAAGTAGAAGAAAATGTGAAATATCTCATTGAAAAAAACAACTGATCTGGAAAATAAATCCAGAAAAGATAAATTAAAAATTATTGGGCTACCTGAAAGTCATGATCAATAAAAGAGCCTGGACCTCATTTTTAGAGAATTTATAAAATAAAATTGCCCTGATATTCTAGAAGCAGAGGGTAAAATAGAAACTGAGAGAATCCACTGATCTCTCCCAGAAAGAGATCCAAAAAAACCCAACAAAAAAATTAAAAAAAAACCCAGGAATAGTATAACCAAGTTCCAGAACTCTCAAGTCAAAGAGAAAATATTGCAAGCAGCCAGGACACAATTCAAATATTGTGGAGCTGCAGTCAGGATCACACAGAATTTAGCAACAACTATATTAAGGGGTCGTGGGCTTGGAATATAATATTCCTGAAAGCAAAAGAATTTGGAATGCAACTGAGAATTAACTACCGAGCAAAGCTGAACATATTCTTCCAAGGGAAAAGGTAACTTTCAATGAAACAGGGGAATTTCAAATGTTCCTCTTGTAATGATCAGAGATGAACACAAAGTTTGACCTTCAAGTACAGGACTCAGGTGGAGCATAGAGAGGGAGGATGAGAAAGGTAAATTATGAGAGAGTGATGTTGAACTGTTTGTATTCCTGCATGGGAAGCAAATACCGATAATATCTATATGAAACTTCTCATTTAATAGAGCAAGTAGAAGGGGCATATGTAGACAAAGTACATGAGAGAGCTGAATTTGAAGATATAATATATTGTAAAAATGGAGTCAGTGGCTAAAAGGGAAATGTGCTAGAAGCAAGAGAAAGGAGAGGTAGAATAGGCTAAGATATAGAAGATATTTCATGTAGCTTTTGCAATGGCATGGAAAGGGGGGAATGCAAGGGGGAATGTGGGAACCTTCATTCTTATTGGAAATGGCTCAGAGAGGAAATAGCATGCACACTTAATAGGGTCAATAGACCTCTAGTAGAAAAAGGAGAGATGTCAATAGACATCTAGCAGAAAAAGGAGAGAAGAGGGACAGAGGAAAGGGGAAAGGGAGGGGGAATGTGGATGATAGAAAAGGTCGATCATAGGAGAGGATAGTCAGATATAACTCAGTTTCTTTTTTTTACTTTTTTTCCAAGGTGGTGGGATTGGGTGGCCCAACAGGGCCAGTGGTTGCTGGGTCTCTGGGATGGGATGTGGGCGTGGGGCCTCTTGATCCCAGGGCCAGTGCTCTGTCCTCTGTACCACTCGGCTGCCCCATAGCACATTTTTGAAGAGGGACAGGATGAAATGAGAGAGAAATTATAATAGATGGTAGTGGGGAGGAATAGATGGAGGTAATTACAATCAGCAACAAGAACTGTGGAAAAACATGGAATTATCTTCTATGATGGACTTATGATCAAGAAAGTGATCTGCCCAAGACAGAGCTGATGGTAGCAGAACACAGACTGAAACACATTTTTTTCTCTTTCTTTTACTTTATTTATCATGAGGGTTTATATTTTTGTGGGGAAGGAGTTATTATGGTTACTCTCAAACAAGAATATTTTAGTAATGTGTAAATAAATTAAAGAAAAGTAAAAAAATAAAAAGATAATTCTTCATAGTTTGGTATGACACTAAATAAGTCAATTAATGTAGATAGAAATCTCATTTTTATTATACTTGTTAGACCTACCCAGAAGCAAGGAATATTTCTCCAATTCTTTAGATCTGTCCTTATTAGGGTGAAAGTGTGTGTAGTTGTGCTCATGTAGTTCCTGAGAAGGCAGAAGTTTTCTTGGAAGGCAGATCATCAAATATTTAATATTTTTTATAATTATTTTAAATGATATTTCTCTTTTTAATCTCTTGGTGCTAGATTTTTTTGGTAATAGAAATACTGATGAATTAAATGAATTTATTTTATATCCTGAAAATAAAAGAACAGATTATAAAGGAGTTTAAAAATCAAATGGAAAAATTGGGAAAAGTAACACAAGAGAAAATTAACACTATGCAATAAAAAATTAACATCTTATAACAAAAATTGACAGAAGAAAACAAATCCTTTTAAAATATAATTGGACAAATGACAAAAAGAAAATGATTCCCTTAGAAAAACAATTAAGCAAATGGAAAAGGATAACCACTCTTCAAAAATAGAACTGACCAACTGGAAAAGGAGATACAAATGGTAAATGATGAAAATTCTTTTCTAAATAAAAGATTGGAATCTCTGGAAATGAATGACTTCATGAGACACCAATAATCTGTTGAAGTAAAAAAAATGAAAAAAATAGAAGAAATGTAAAATACCTCATTGGTAAAACAACTTATCTGGAAAATAGATCCAGAGAGACAATTTAAGAATCATAGAATTACTTGAAAACTTTGAACAAAATAATGGAGAAAGTCTGGACTCCATACTTGAGAATATAGTTAAGGAGAACTGCCCTGATATTCTGGAACCAGAGAGCAAAATAGTCATTGAAAGAATTCAATGATCCCCTCCTGAAAGGGATCCCAAAATGAAAATACCAAGGAATATTGTAGCCAAATTCCAGAATTATTAGATAATGGAGAAAATTCTATAATCTGCCAGAAAGAAACAATTCAAATAGCAAGGAGCCACTGTCAAGATTACACAGGACCTGAATGTATCAACATTAAGGGGTCAAAGGGTCTGGGTTATGATATTCTTAAAAGCAAAGGAATTTGGATTACAACCAAGAATCCACTAACCAATAAAACTAAACCTCTTTCAGGGGAAAAGTGAACATTTAATGAAATGGATATATTTCAATCTGTCCTGATGAAAAGATCAGAGCTAAACAAAAACAATTATCTTCAAACAGGAGACTCAAGACATACATGAAAAAGTAAACAGTGGAAAAGGGAAAAAAAACCTGTTATCCAATTAGATTAAACTGGTTAGACTCCCCACCTAGAGGACAATTGTCATAACTCTTAAGAATTGCAACTCTATTTGAGGGAATATACTTAGGCTGAGAGTATCAACATCCACAATATGATTTAATGGAATGATTATGGAATAATTATATATGTATCACTATAAAGGGGGGATAGTAAAAGCAAAGAAGGAACGGTGAGGTTGAACTGCATGAATTACATTGCATGAAGAGGTACAAAGGACCTATTACAATAAAGGGGATGAAGAGAGGAGGCAAGAACCACCCGAATCTTACTCTTATCAGATTTGTTGCAAAAAGGGATTACCAGAGATACTCAGTTGAGATTGAAATTTATCCTACCCTTCAAATATTAGGAGGGGAAAGGTGGGAGGGGGTGGGGAGAAGGGGAAAAAAATAAATAGGGAAAGAAAAAGGAGGGTGACTGATAGAAGATATTGAAGAAGGCAGAATTCAGAAGCAAAACATTGGGGAGGAGAGAATAAGGAGAAAGAAGGGGAAAATACAAATGGAGGGGAGATAGCATGGAGGACAGTAGAAAGTTAGCTATTATAACTTTGAATGTGAATGCAGTGAATTATTCCAAAGAATAGAAACAGCAGAGTGAATTAAACTAGAATCCCGCAATATGCTGCATATAAGAAACACACTTGAAACAGATGTATAAACATATATATGTATATATCTATATATTAAATATCATATATATATCGAATATATAGAGCTATATATAGATAGATTTATATACATATAAATCTATATCTATACCTATCTATATCTACATCTATACACACACACACACACACACACACACACACACACACATATATATATATATATATATATATATATATATATAGAGAGAGAGAGAGAGAGAGAGAGAGAGAGAGAGAGAAGGTAAAAGGTTGGAGCAGAATATATTATATTTCAGATGAAGTGAAGAAAGCAGGGGTGGCAATCCTAATCTCAAAGCAGCTGCAAAAATCAATCTCATTAAAAGATATAAGGAAAGAAACTAAATCCTCCTGAAAGGCCAGAAACAATGAAATAATTTTAATACTAAATATGTGTGCACCAAGTGGTATAGCACCCATATTCTTAGAAGAGAAAGTGAATGAGGTGCAGGAAGACATAGATAACAAAATTACTGATGGAAGAACTCAACCTCCCTCTCTCAGAATTAGATAAATCTAACCATAAAATAAACAAGGAGGTGAATAGAATGCTAGAAAACTTAGATATGATAGACCTCTGCAGAAAATTAAATGGAGAGGAAAAAAAGAAATATACATTTTTTTCTGCAGTACATGTCACCTATAGAAAAATTTACCATATATTAGGGTATAAAAACTTCATAATCAAATGCAGAAAGGCTGAAATATTAAATGTACCTTTTCAGACCATGATGCAATAAAGGACCATGGAGAGATAGACTAAAACTGATCAGAAACTACATAACCTAATTTTAAAGAATGAGTAGTTAGGGGCAGCTAGGTGGCACAATGGATAGAGTAATAACCCTGGCATCAGGAGGATCTGAATTCAAATCCAGCTTCAGACACCTTAATAATTTCCCAACTGTGTGACCTTTGGCAAATCACTTAATCCCATTGCCTTAAATAAATAAAATTTTAAAAAAAGGATGAGCAGATCAAGCTCAAGTCATAGAAGGAATTAATAATGATTTAAAGCTATCTATAGGCATATGAACAATTGTTCTAAATCATTATTGATTACAAAATTGTAAACTAAAACATCTCTGAGGTACCACCTCTCAGCTTGACCAATATAAACAGATAGTAAAGTAATAAATATTGGAAGGGATGTGGGAAATCTGGGACACTAATGCATTATTGGTGGATTTTGAATTGATCCAACCTTTCTGGAGTTCAATTTGGAACTGTGCACAAAGGGCAATAATAATGTGAATGCCCTTTGATCTGGGAACACTATTGGATCTATATCCTGAAGAGATCATGAAAAAGGATCAAAGGATATATCATAATGGATATATATATATATGTATATATAATATACATATGTATTTATGTATAATACACAATATATGTAGATATAAAGAGAATTCTCATAAAGACTTTTACAGAGAAGGGAATGGAGACATATAGATCATCAAAAAGTATCAAAATTACATCACTAGGTTAGATTCAAGTTATAGAGTGCCTGACTGCAGCTGAACAGACCATTATGAAATCAAAAGATCTACCACAGGTCAGACATAGTATATCTAACATTTGGAGTGAATTCTCTAAATTTGTGCATCTCTCCTTACTTTTGTGCTAATTTAATTCTGCTTTGATCACAGAAAACAGCATTTTCTCTGATGATGACACAGACTTGGTGATTGTGAATCAGTGACTCCCAAAGGCATTAAGAAAGTTCTTTAAAGTGTCCTTTTATATCACTTTTTCTGACCACCACATGAACACTTGCCCTATGTGAGTTCTCTTTAAATAGTCTTTTTGGCAAGTCCCTTATACACACATACAAAAGACACACACACATACATGTGTTCAACCCAGATATTCCTATTATAAGGTCAAATTTACACACTATGTTATTAGCATGGAGACTGAAAGTATACTTTTAAGAAACAAAGGTCTTAAATGATACTTAAAAGAATGGAAGATAATCTGTCACAGAGAAGGGAAGGAAGAAAGATCACTGAATAAATGAAGAAAAAATTGTTTTGGTACTATTTTTGAACTTCCCTGTATTTTATTCATAAGAGGCAATCCCCCAAATTTTTCTCTGCTGTCCATTCTTATTTTTTTTTAGGTTTTTTTTTTTTTGCAAGGCAAATGGGGTTAAGTGGCTTGGCCAAGGCCGCACAGCTAGGTAATTTTTATGTGTCTGAGACCGGATTTGAACCCAGGTACTCCTGACTCCAAGGCCAGTGCTTTATCCACTGCGCCACCTAGCTGCCCCCATTCTTATTAATAGTTTGAATACTTTTACCTCCTCCTTTACTCATATCTTTTTGTCCTTGTTTTCTTCTTTAATATCTTTACAAGTCTATATCTTTATCCTCTCTTAAAAACTCCTTAAATGGGATGGCTAGGTGGTGCAGTTCATAGAGCACTGGCCCTGGAGTCAGGAGTACCTGGGTTCAAATCTGGACTCAGACACTTAATAATTACCTAGCTGTGCAGCCTTGGCCAAGCCACTTAACCCCATTTGCCTTGCAAAAACCTACCCCCCCTCCCAAACTCCTTAAACATTTTATAACCACACCCAAATTCCTTTCCTATGTCTCACTAATTCACTAAATTCTTAGCTATTCAATAATTGGTTTATTTAGAAGAATGGAGAGGATAGTAAACATAATTATGTCCACAATAGAAATGGAAAGAACAATTACAACAAAATAATAAAAACTGATTGCTGCAAAATTACACCGATGAAAATTGACCCCAAACAATAGGAATGAGAAGAAATCCTCCCCCCAGATATTTTGCAGAAATGGGAGTGCACTGGTGTGGAACGTTGTACACTTGTTTAATTTGATGGGTAGTTTTGCTGACCTTTTTTTCTTCTTTATTATTGCTCTAAGGAATGACAGTCTGGGAAGAGTTTGGGGGAGGGATACATCAGAAAACTCAAAAGATGTATAAGATATATGTATAATATTTATCTTTAAAATGATTTGCTTAGCTACTACAATTTCTTTCTCCTAGAGTTTTTCTGCCCTTTCAGTTCATTTTCTTAACTCTTTTCTGCCTTTAGATTGAGTCTAACTCTTCCTTTTCTTGACAATCGCATTTTTCTCTAAATTCGTTCAAGTTTTAATTCCTCAAAGACAAAGTCTGGACCTTTTTCCACAAATCCAAAACCTCTAGATTTTATGTCTGTTTTCTTTCACCTTTTTATTGAAACCATGCCCTTCTGTCTTTTCTTGCTGTTTCTCTCCTCCTTTTACAGAATCAAAGTACATTACAATTATGAATCATTTTCATATTTATTTATACATCAGTGGAATATCTCCAAAAGCACCTGTGTCAACCATACTGTTATTTATGTAATATATATTTTTCATACATTGTATTTTTCTATAATGAATGGTTAGCTTGATAATTCTATTTAAGATTCCTCTTACTGTGAGGTTTGATAATATTCCAGAGTTTGGTGTAATTATAATGTTACCTGGGAATAACTATTTGTAAGTACTCATCAATAAGAAAGCTTTCTTTTATTTGTATTTTGTACCAAATATTATTCAGGGTGAGAACCTTATATGAGAATATACTTATGTGTACACACATTCATTTATGACTTTCAACAAACTTATTACTGGGGTCATATCTCTCATAGGATTTTTATGTTTTTTAAACCTGTTTGAAAAATATCTCAATAATCTGAGGGAAATTTGCAAAGTTGCTTTTTGTTCTCCTGAGCCAAATACTTTTTTGAAGTCAACAAACAATAGACATAGTGAGATCTTTATTTTTTTTAATTCTCTGTTAGGATGTGATTTGACCTTTGAAACTCAATTGCAGAAGTGTTCTTACTTCTGTAACATTTTTTTCCTCTCTCTCTCTCTCTCTCTCTCTCTCTCTCTCTCTCTCTCTCTCTCTCATTCTCTTATTGGATATATATATATATATATATATATATATATATATATATATATATACATATATATACACACACATACATACATATATAATACACATATGTATTTATGTATAATACACACATATATAGGTATATATAAAGAGAATTCTCATAAATACTTTTATAGAGAAAGGAAAGGAGACAGATCAGCAATTACTAATGTTCTTCAGGTCACTTAAAATTTTGTTTATTTTAGTAAAAGTATTGCCTGTGGTTTCTTCTTTTTGTTAGGAATCTTCCCCCTCTATGAGATAACTTGAAAATCAATGCATAAAAAAGAAACAAACAAGTCAAGAAAGGAAAGGACAAGAAGAAAAGGAATTAGAGAAAAGACAATTAAACATCAATGAAACTTTTAAAAGTATACAGAAAATTTAAGAAGGCTAATTCAGGAGAAACAAGTGAGGCAGCTATGGAACCAATATGTTGAGTTTTGTATATACTTATGCTCATTGTGACTACTGCAAGATGAGATGAGATGAGATGACCAAGTGCCCCTGAAATCATATTTCACTGTCCTTGCAAGTAAGTACTGTCTCATTTTTCTCTTTATATCTCCAGTACTTAGCCAAGGGTAGAATCTATTCAGTCAATGATTCATTTGTTTCAAGGGCAGACTATGAACCATCTTTTCATTTATCTGCAATTTCTTTGTTTCTTCTGGTTTTATTTATGCTGGAATTTCCAAAATGGATGAAGATAAGTCCAAACATTATCAGTGGTTGATTGCTGGACTAAGTTCACATATTAAAACACCCAGAGTTAATTTCACATTTGTCTATAAAATTCATGATTTGTGGAACTTTCAATTTCATTTTTCGCTTCTCTGCTTCCACTACTAAGGACAGAGGAATGTTTATTAATTTTTTAACAATAACAAAAAAAAATTAAGTACCTTGTTTAACTTGAAGATATTCTTCTCCCTACTTAGATAAGCAAATCATTGTAGAGTTGAAATAGTTTTTTCTCCCACACTCATGACTTGTGTGCCATCAAGCTAGTCACAACTTTATTTGACCTCAGTTTCCTCATCTTTCATATGAACAATTTGGACTAATAAATCCTTAAGGATCCTTATAACTTTATGTTGAAAGCATTTCAAATTTGGTAGAATCAATCTATAATTAAACTCAGATGGTATTTTCTTTGATAGCCAAGAGTCTCTCTTTCTCTATAGTCAGGAAGAAAGACAATGGCAAATGTGAGTCAGTCCTAGCTCTTATATTTTGTCTCTGTTTATGTCCAATTATTTGGAAAGGTTAACAAAAGAAAGAATCCTCCCTGTCTTAGATCCCTAGATGAACTAAAGCTAGTAGATTAGAAACTCTCTTTTCCCTCCCAAAACTACTAATTGCCTAGTTATACAACTAGGCATGGATATATCTTTTCTGTATATTGTAATTTCCTATGAAAAATGGTCGACTTGGGTCTTCCCAGAACTCTCAAATAAAATAAAGAATATTGCAAGCAGCAAAAGAAAACAATTCAAATACAAAGGGAACACATTCAGACTAACAGGACCTATCAGCCTAACATTGAAGAATTGGAAGAAATGGAATAACATATTTTGGAGAATTTAGGACCTGGGATTATGATCCAGAATGTACTATGCTGCAAAATTCAGCATATACTGCCAGAGAAAAAGATGGCTGTTCAATGAAATACTGGACATCCAGAACTTCCTGACACAAAGACCAGAACTGAACAGAGAATTCAATCGACAAATACACAACTGAATACATAAAAAAGGTAAATGAAAAAGGGGACTGAAAAAACTGAAATTGTTTTAAACAAATGTTGGTCCATAAAAGGGAAGATACAACAATTCTAATTCTTTAGAACTTTACTTCTCTAAGGAAAATTAGAGGGTAGAATATAACTGAAGAGAATGAACCTAAAAGATAGGGGTATAATTGGGTCTTGTCTCACAATTGAAGAAATCCAAGATCACATCACTATGTTTGAGACAAAAAGCCCTGAAAAAAAAATCAGAAGTGTTAACTTCAATTTAAGTATCTCATTATGCGGTGACTCACTTTAAGCACAAGGAGCTAAATACCTTGTCTACTGAGGGCATCATAAACTGCAAGGACATGTCTCTGTTATTTACACTTATTTGTAAAATTCTCATTGGGACCTCCAGAGCCTCCTAGTATTAAGGGATCTTTAATTAGATCTTTAATTAATTAGATCAGCATGTGGTGCTTCTTAACAAGGTGTTAAGTTCCCTGGGTGGGCGAGTGGGTGGGGGTGGTAAAGGGGGAGAAAATAATTGGCCTTGGTTTACTTAACAGGTGTTAAGTGGGGGGGGGAGTAAAGTGTGAAAGAAACTAGACCTGGGGGAGGGGCACAAATAGTTCAAGAAATGATATGACATGGATGATACTTTGGCTCATGAAGAGGACTGTAGGTACTTGAAAGACACTTGAAAAGGGGGCAAGGGGGTAATGATTATAATTACAATTTGAAGCAATTTGAGTCAATGCTGCTAACCACGTAGTCAAGTAAACAATCAGTAATGATACTTGATAACAATAGGAGCTTATCATGCAATCAAATAACCAAATTGTTATTGCTGATACATGGTTAATAATATCTAAGCACCAAGTGAAGAAGCCCAAAGATTTATAATTTTAGAGGGAAAGAAGGGAGAATGTGAATATTGAATAAATTCTATTCAATGGATTTAACTTAGTGAGGGAATAAGATACATTCCCACTTGGGTTTAAAAATCTAAGGATCTACAGGGAAGGGGGGACAGGGAACAGGAAAGATAAGGGAATAAGGGACAGATAAAAGGGAAGGGAAGATATAAGTAAAAATATACTGAAAGTTAAATTCCTAAAAGAAAAGTCAAAGGGGAAAGGTGGTAAAATCTAGATGAGGAGGAATAAGAGGAAAGGAAAGAGAAAAATATAAATGGAGAAAGATAGCATGGAGGGAAATATAGAATTAGTAATCAATTGTCAATGTGAATGGAATGAACTGTTTCATAAAATGGAAGTGGATAGTGGACTGGATTAAAAACCAGAATCTTACAATATATTGTTTACACGTTTGAAACAGGGATACACACATGGTAAAGGTAAAAGGTTGGAGCAAAATATATTATGCCTCAGCAGAAGTAAAAAAAATCTGGGGTAGCAATGCTAATCTCAGACAAAGTAAAAGCAAAATTCAATCTCATTAAAAGGGATAAGAAAGAAAATTAAAATTTCCTTAAATGCACCATTGGTAACAAAGCTATATCATTACTAAACACATGTGTACCTAGTGGTAGAGCATCCAGGATCCTAACAGTAAAGTAGAGTGAATTACAAGGAGAACTAGATAGCAAAACTTTAATAATGGGAGAACTCAATCTCCCTCACTCAGAGCTAGATAAATCTAACAATAAAATAAACAAGACAGAAGTGAAGAAGGTGAATGGAATCTTAGAAAACTTAGATATGATAAACCTCTGGAGAAAACTTAAGGGGATAGAAAATAATATACCTTTTTCTCAGCAGTACATGGCATCATCACCAAAACTGACAATATTCAGGGCACAAAAGCTTAAAATCAAATGCAGAAAGACAGACCATAATGCAATAAAAATTACATGCAATAAAGGGTCAGGGAAAGATAAACCATGAGCTAATAAGAAATTAAATAACCTTATCTTAAATAATGGGTGGATAAAACAGCAAATAATAGAAATAATAAATAATTATATCCAAGAAAATGGAAATAATGAGACATCATACAAAAATTTATGGGATGCAACCAAGGCAAATGGTCCATTGATTTATCTATGGTATTGCTCTTTATGTCTAAATCCTGTAACCATTTTGACCTTATTTTGGTATAGAGTGTGAGATGTGGATCTCTGCCTAGTTTTTGCCATACTATTTCCAGTTTTCCCAACAATTTTTGTCAAATAGTGAGGTCTTATCCCAGAAGCTGATGTCTTTGCGTTTGTCAAATAATAGATTGCTGTAGTCATCTGCTGCAGTTTCTTTTGAACCTCTCCTAATCCCCTGATTCATTATTCTATTTCTTAACCAACACCAGGCAGTTTTGATGGTCACTGCTTTATAGTATAGTTTGAGATCTGGTATAACTAGGTCACCTTCCTTTCATTCTTTTTCCCATCCGTTCCCTTGCTATTCTTGCCCTTTTATTGCTCCAGATGAATGTTGTTGCTATTTTTTCTGGCTTGGTAAATTAGTTATTTGGTAGTTTGATTGGTTTAGCACTGAAAAAGTAATCTAATGGGTAGAATTGTCATTTTTCTTATACTGCTTAAGAAACAGAGTAATGGATCAGTGGGTTAGGATAGGATCAAAAGGAGTCACAGTAAATGACTACAGCAATCTACTTCATCAGTTTCTGGGATAAGACCTCACTATTTGACAAACATTACTGGGAAAACTGGAAAATAGTATGGCAAAAACTAGGCAGAGATCCACATCTCACACTCTATACCAAAATAAGGTCAAAATGGGTACAGGATGTACAGGATTTAGACATAAAGAGTGATACCATAGAGAAATCAGTGGACCAAAATACATATGGAAAATGGATAAATTTATGACCAAACAAGAATTAGAGCACACTATAAATTATAAAATGAATGATTTTGACTATATAAAATTTAAAAGGGTTTGCACTAATAAAATCAATGCTGCCAAAATTAGAAGAAAATTAGAAAGCTGGGAAAGAATCTTCTGATCATTCTTAGAAAGGTCTCCTTTCTAAAATATTTATAGAATTGAATCAAATTTATAAGGTCACAACTCATTCCTCAATTGATAATGGTCAATTAAAACAGCAATGTGGCATCATATCACATCTATTACATTAGCCCAAATAAGAAAAAGGGAAGATGATCAAGGTTGGAGAGGTTGTGAGAGGATTGGGACATTGATGCATTGCTGGTGGAGTTGTGAATGGATCCAACTTTTCTGCAGAGTAATATAGAACTGCACCCAAAGAGCAATAAAACTGTTCGTAACTTTTGACCCAACAATTCCAATTCTAGGACTATATCCAGAAAAACTATAAAAAATGGGAAAAATTTCTACATGTTTCAAAATATTCATAGCAGCTTTTTGTAGTAGCAAAGATTTGGAAGTTGAAGGAATGCCCAGCTTATGATACATGGAATGGAATATTATAGAATAATGGTACATTATGGAATATTATTGTTCTATAAGAAACCATAAATGGTTGGACTCTAGGGAAGCATGGAATGACTTATGGGATCTGATGCTGAGTGAAGGGAGTAGAGTCCAGAGAACAATGTACACATCAACAACATTATGAGATGAACAACCTTGATGGAAGCAACTCCTCTCGAGAGTCCAGAGATCTAAGACCACTGTATTAGACTGGTTATGGTCTATATTATCTCCAACCAGAAGAAGAAAAACAAAACAAAACAAAGCACATAGGAAAAAAAACACCCATAGCAAATCTGATGAACACTTTATAAAATGTATCTCATATATCTCTTTCCCTTAATCCTAATTCCTCATGCCAAAAATTACTAATTTGTAAATATGTTTAATAAAATGTGTATGTAAAATGCTAAACTGACCGTTCCCTACTGAGGGGAGGGAGTCAGTAGGATGGAGGGAAATTTTGTAACCTGGAAATATGCATATATAAATGGATGAAAAAAAATACTAGATACACTTGGACCCTAAAAAAAAACCCAAGAAAAATAGTGTTACATGCTGAAGTCTACTTGCTTTTCAGAGATGTTTTTCTCTCTAGTTGTTTCACTGTGTCAGGACTTTAGAAAAGGCATGTATAAACCCTTCTAATGACATTTAAAATTTTAATAGAATCTATTTTTTTTTGCAAGGCAAATGGGGTTAAGTGGCTAGCACAAGGCCACACAGCTAGGTAATTATTAAGTGTCTGAGACCGGATTTGAACCCAGGTACTCCTGACTCCAAGGCAGGTGCTTTATCCACTACACCATCTAGCCGGCTTCAGAGAATCAATCTTTTTGCCATAACATTCCTAAAATATTATCAAAAAAAAAAGCAAAAAGAAGTTATCAAGAAAATATTTTGCAACAGTGTATATTAATTCCAAATATCTAGAACCAATCTATTTTTCTTTATTTTCATCCATATGCACATGTATACTTTTAAGTTTCCATCCTCCCTTCCCAGCCCCCCCCCCCCCAGCCTGGAACTATCAGGATAGTATTATACATGCATATTTTTGACAAACATGTTTACAGATCAGTTATTTTTGGTATGAGGAATTAGGATTAAGAGAGATACCTAAGAGATATTTTTTTTTAATCTGCTCATCAGATTCTGAAGGGTTGTTTGTGTGTGTGTGTGTTTTGTTTTGTTTTGCTTTTCTTCCTCTGGATGGGAATAACATTGTTAGAATGAATCTAAATGGAAAATTAATTGTATTTTATAATTGTGATTTCATTCATTTGTATTGTATGAGAATAGTATAATAGCAAGAAATGTAATATCAAGAAAATTAGGAAAAATCTTATATGGAAAGTGGATATGAGTGAACATACAAGGAGTATGCAATAATTATTTTATGAAGAAAAGTGAATGAAAATGAATACATTAACAATATGATTACTGAGGACTTGAATGAAAAATTGGTGAAAAATGAAAAAAAGTATATATTGAAATTAAGTAGCATTCCTTAGTCCCTCCCTGGTACTACCTTGATCCCTCTCCCTTTCTCCTCCCCAGTACTACCCTAAATTCTAACCTTTCCCCAAAGAGTTCTTTGTTGAAAGCCTCCATTCCCTCATCAAGCTCCTGATCTCAGCTCATCTCTGCAGACAACCCAGCTTCTACCTTGCAGTTGTATTCTTTTTTTCCATGCTCCTCCTGATACTCATGGTGCCTGCTGCCTCCTTTGCTGCTGCTGCTGCCTCTTTTCTTAACTTCACTACCTCTGCTAAAATTCACTTGCTTTATTTTGTTGCTTCCCTTAAAAACTCTGTGAATTAACTTGTAATTGTTTGCAACAATTTGTGAATTAAAATTTATGGACTTTTCTTTACTTAGCAAGTTTATTTGTCATTACTGGTATTTAGTGTTGTTTTTAAATAAGGTAGGAAATTGCCCTGTGATTGGGAACTCCTAGGTAAGACTATTAGTAGTACTCATTCTTAGCAAATTGCCTAGATCACTGAAAAAATAAATAATATAGCCTGGTCACATTGTCAGTAAGCATTTGAAGAGCAGTCTTGAGATCAGGTTTCCTGGGATTCAAGACTGGCTCTATCCACTCCATCATGCTGTTTTTCAGTAAAACATTTAAAATATTTTGAAAATGTGGCCAAGCTATAGTTGCAGAACTTCTAAGGAAATAAAGGTCTAAAATGCTTTCTTGTATTGAGCATCTGACTACATCAGATTTACCCTTACAAAGTTACTGATTTAAGTAGCATTCTGTTAAGAATTTTGAAATATCAGTTTTTCTTCTTTTTGTAAGGAAATATATATATTTTATTACAGAAGGGGAAATCTCTTTGGCATAGCCATTTTCCCCAAATGTAGGCTATTTTTTTGTATAGATGTCAACCATAGAGGGAGGAAAGAAAGAGATTGCCCCGAATTTATTTCAGGTATGAAAGCCTGGAGGCACCGAAATGTGTGGATAGAGGAAGATGAAAAATGCAACCTTCATTTCCTTGGTACTGAATGTCAAACAATGGAAACCCTCAGAGTTGGCAATGCTAAACTTCTCTTTCAGAAGGAAGACTTTGTAAGCATAGAATGTGTCAACAAATAAGGGTGGATTTTAAGATGAGTGATTAAGGTAATTAAAGTTATTAGTAAAGAAGGACTCTGTTATTAAGATTTGCAAAAGGTAGGATCAGATTTAAGCAACTGAATGAATTACTGTAAGGTATGCCCCAAAATTTTGGTTATTTTCTGAACTCACAGTGTTTTACAGGGCAATATTTGGAGCAGATTACACTTTACTCACAAAAATGGTACACAGGGAAAATGTTTTTAGGCATCTATCTATCTATCTAGACATATATGCAATATATAAATATTTTAGCTATATTTTGGCAGTTTATTCTTATAAACTGATTTCTAAAGTAACAAACTGTTACTACCAGCATCTAATGGATAATTGACCAGTCTGTTAGTGATGTCATTCAGAATTTAGAATGACCTCTCTCTCTCTCTCTCTCTCTCTCTCTCTCTCTCTCTCTCTCAGTTTTTGCAAGGCAATGGAGTTAATGCCTTGCCCAAGATAACATAGCTAGGTAATTATTAAGTGTCTGAGGTCAGATTGTACCTGCTGGCTACTTGGGTTTGATTCTACATATGGGGAATCATTATTCAGACTGGGAAAGCATGGGTGAAAATAAAACAAAGATTTATTTAAATGGTTACAAGCCATGAAGGGCTGGCGAGAGAGAGAGAGAGAGAGAGAGAGAGAGAGAGAGAGAGAGAGAGAGAGAGAGAGAGAGAGAGAGATAAAAGAACAGCCAAGCACTTGGCTGGACCATGGTCAGAGAAGACTGAGCTGGCCCTGAACCAGGGTCCAAACCCAGCTTTTTATGCCTTGCCTCTCATCCAGAGGGCAAAAGGTGAACTCCATTCCCTATAATGGAGGGGAATTAGGTAGAGGGTAAAGGAGATCAGGGTACAAATTTTACATTAAACAATGAATCAATGGTACCTTAAGAAGCAGCTTTTAAAATTACAGTTGTTTCTGTTATGAACACAATTCTCCACTTCAAATAAATTTACATCTCTAGAGTTAATTTACATCCCTACCCAAATTCTTTCTGTTACATTCAAATTCTCTTCATCTTCCTTTGCATAGAGATTTTGAACTCAGGTCCTCCTGACTCCAGGACAGGTACTCTATCCACTGTGCCACCTAGCTGCACTAGAATGACAGATCTCAAAGTATATTTCTTCTCTTGTTTATTCAGTGATCCTAGATTGTGTCACTTTATACAGGGAGAAAAGAGGCATTTGAGGGAGTGTGATGAATGGAACACATATATACTGCTATTCTAGGGAAGCATATACTATTCTGATGAAAAGATCACAATTTTAAAAAAGTGACCACATACATGGGTATGCACACATATGTATGTTGTTGTAATTCATTTTTTAGATGTCTCCCATTATTCAGTATCCCACTGGGATTTTCTTAGCAAATATACTGTTATAGGTTGCCCTAAACAAATTCCTGTGTAAAAAAAAAAAGATCATTTATCAAAAGTGAGTTTTTACAATTAGTCTTGTTTGCAGAAGACATCTCCATAATTATATTGAATTTGAACAGTATGGTACTTCCACAGTTACATCCATGGTTACTCAACAGCAACAAAATGGATCCCCACATTAAGGAATCTATATTTTACTGAGAGAAAAAACATCTCCACAGATAATTAAATATAAAATATATCTCTTCTTGTCCACTTGAAGCAGGAAAACTTTGAGCAGAGAGAGAAATATTGTCTTTTTTTTCTTTCTGAATTAGACAAGAATTGTAATTCAGACAAACATTATAATCCTTTTCTTTTTCTATATGATTATGATACTTTCCTTTCTGTTTTGGCATTGTATTGATAAGCAAACTCATATTAGCAAGCAAGGAATATACCTAGCAAACAGGTACTCTTTAAAAGTTTTTAAAACTATTAAACCTTCCCCATTCTCTATGCTGACTCTATGTACTCCTATCAAAACTAGTGTCTCCCAGTTAACTCATCAGTCCTTCCTAGTTATACATTGTAAATTCCTTTAGTTTACCTTGTGCTATCAAAGACCCTTAAACTATCATCTCTAGTTAAGGTGCCATCGAATCATAAATTCCTAACATTAAACAATAGTGGTGAACCCCTCCAGACATGCCCAGAAACACAATCTTATGCCAGTGTTGAGACACTCCTTAATCCCTCCCTGGTACTGCTCTTATCCCTGCCTAACTCTTCCCCAGTTCTGCCTTAAATTCCACCTAATCCCCTTCCCAAAGAGTCAATGTAAAAAGCCTTTCTTTTCTTCTCCGAGCTGTTGACCTCAACTCATCTCTGCCTACAACATGTCTGATACTTTGCAGCTACTTTGGTACACTGGACATCATTTGTCAGACTTGTTCCATTTAGGGGTGCTATTTGGATGCAATACTTGAGTTCTCTCTGTACTTGGAGTTGTTTGTCTTCTTTGTGCTCTCCTCACCACCTTCTTCTATTCTCATAGTGGCTGCTGCCTCTTCTCCTTTTGCTGCCCCTTCTTTTCTTAACTTTATTACCTCTATTTAGGTCTACTGAAGGGGAAGAAGGTCTACTGATGTATCTATGGTGAGAAGAATCATTTTCACAAAAGTTTGCACAGTTTTTTGTATATCTACTTAAACCGCAGGATGGGATCCCCAGCTGCATGGTGAGCAGGACAGGGTTAGATGAAGCAGATAATTTTTCTGGCAAACATTTTACTGCTTCTTCACCCCAGGTGGTGAACAATGTGATCCTTAAAAAAATCTGCTTTTGGAGTAGAAAGTTGGCCTATACCCTGGAGACCCTTAGAGATGGCCTATACCCTGGTTGAATATAGTTTTTGAATATATTTATTGAATATAGTTGTTGAATAGATGAGATTTTTTTTAAACCAAGAAGCAATATGGGATTAAATTTTAATAATAATAATTATTATTATTAATTTTTAATTTATATCAGATCTCACTATCTCATTCATGATGAAAGTTCATTTACTGCTCATGGACTTGATACCTCTGCTAATTGTCATCGAAGTTCTGAGCAGCTCCACTTTTGACCTGGGCCAGCCTTCCCATCACATCTTATAGTTTGATGGACCCCTGAACTTTAGGGCTCACCATACTGGTGCCAGAATCAGTGCATACATCTGCTATCGCCACACCTGATTACAAGTGGGATTGTTGAAAATACCTTAGTTCCCCATGACAATCCCAAATGGTTTCTTCCATTTAATTCTGTATATAGATGATTATCCATTTGCAATATTTGTTCAGTCTATTAAAAACATGTTACTATCATAGATTCACTGTAGGGAGGAAGAGTGGTATTGAGTGTGGAATCTGGAGTTGTGAGAGGTCAATTTTTACCCCAGGTTTGCCTGGGGTGACTTTGAACTACTCACTTTTTTCTCATGGCGTCTCAAGTTCCTTTTATATAAAGTGAGTTGGCTAGACTAAATGACCTCATTGAAACCTATATGTCCTATATGTGTATATTCACAGAATTCAAAAGGTATGGGAAACCCAAAGAACTCATGTTGAAAAATATCCCTTTACTTTAACACTATATTCCTTGGTCTGAATATAGAGCATCTGCTTAGAGCTGCCTGTGAGTTAGACTTATTGGGGACATTTTGTATTTGACTTCTCCATAACATAGTAGATACAATTCACTCTATAACATTGCCTCAGACATCTGTTTTAGTGTATTTGTATCCAGTGCTTACTGACTCAACCTGCATATTATAAAAAGCCATAAATTGGAGATTCTTCCTATAACTTCTGCTTTATATGAAGGGAAAAAATAGATGTCTCTCAAGATAGAATTTCCTTTACCTGTGTTGGATGGTTACTTATATGTGTTAATAATATTTAGAGTTAATTGTTGCTAAAATGAGAATCATATGTCAGCTGCCATTCTGCTGAAATGTCCAGTGGAAAAGGAGAATGATGAAAATGGAAGATGGATGCAGAATATGCTGAATTGATGAATCCAGACACATACATAGGCATGGTATATCCATATGCATATATATATATATATATGTATATATATATATATATATATGGATAATGTGTCTATTTACTTACATACATGCAAACACTGTCCCAAAAAGCCTTACTGCAGTTATAAGATTTGACACACAAACATTTATAATGTAATATATGCATTTATAAAACTTATACAGAATAGAAACATACATATGTATATAGAAGCAAGTATGTATATAAGTGTGTATGTGGGGTATTGATAAGTTATATGTGTATGGCAGATGTCTACTTTATTCTTCAGTTTCATTATCTCTATCATCTATCTGTTCATTTGCATGTGAATCTATCTGTCTATCTAGTCATCCATCCATCTGTCTATCAATCTTGTTTGTCTCTCTCTTTAACCCAAGCAGAACAAAGCCAAATTGATCACATTATCCAGGCTTCTAGGTACCTCTCATTTTCTACTGTTCCTCTTCTTTCTAAAATCTCATGTTTATAATAAAGCACTTTCTTTTTAATACTCAGGGAATAACTTGAGAATGTGTTGCTATCGGCAACTTAAAAAAATAAAGGCAGGAGGTAAAAGTTAGATTCCTGAAATTGCAGTTACAAGAAAGAACTCCAAGTCCTCTGACATGAGAATTATAGATCATAGGATTTAGAGCAAGGAGAGACATTTGATAACAACTAGGTTCATTCCCTTATTTTACACCTGTGGGTACCTAGAGCCACAGAGGGGAAATGACTTTCCCAAGATCATACCAGTAGAAACTCTATGACTACACATTTAGGGCACCTCCCATGGCATCACCCAGCCTGGCATAACTCATCTCCATATAGCAATCAAGCTAGTGGAATGAAGGATCACCTTTCAAGGTATTTCCACATTCTTCCTCAATTGAATTACTAAAGGATCACTTCGTTATTTCCTTTATTTTATGTATGATGTTACTGGATCTCAGAGAGTCCCACTCTTCCCAAGCTTACTGAATGAATAGCAGGAGTCCATTCAAACCTAAATTTCCTGACCTCAGTTCCTCCTCTCTCTAATACACCAAAGAACATAATGTTAATATATCTGTATCAATAGAACTAGGCAGCTACTTATATCTCAAGATTTAAAGAGGCAGACATTTTGGAGATCCAGAGATAGGAGGTACAGGGCTGGGTGTTATTTCAGGCAAATAGTAAGATGGCCTTGGGAGAAGTATGGAATAATACATGAAACTTCTGTTGGTGTTTGGAGTCATCCAAACTCAATTGGTTTCATCTGCAATCACCCAGTCACTGAACAACTATGCTGAGCTTTCGTCTGAAGTCTGAAAAAAGTCATTAGGAAACCAGTAAATACAGTCAGGAAGACCTGGGTTTGAATTGCTCTTCTCATACAGGCGTGTGATCCTTGGTGGTGTAGGGAATAGAGAACTAGCCTTGGAGTTAGGATGACCCAAGCATTCATTAAGGGCTTATTGTATACCCAACATTATGCTAATTGGTATTACAAATAACATCTAATTTGATTCTTACCTTACCTAGAGGATGTCTTCTAACCCTGGGATCAAACAAGATAATATTTTTGGAAAACCTTTAGCACACTGACTGGACAGTAATAGATGTTTTATAAATTTTTATTCCATTCTTATTTTACAGCTAAGGAAACTAGACAGAGATTAAGTGACTTGCTTAAAGTCACACAGCTACTAAATGTTTGAAATTGTATTTGAACTGAGGTCTTTCTGATTATAGGTCCAATGTTCTACCCACTGTGGCATCAAGCAACTCCAACGACACTCATCATTGCCCAGCTCAGAAACAAGGAAAATTCCTTGACTGTTTTGACAATGTTTAAATGTTTCTGCAGATACATTTTGTTGTGAGAAGATGGAGAGCATGTTAGGACTTAGAAGAGTCTAGATCCCTTACAAATATTCTAATAAAGCCCCCAAAATTCAACAGTATGGATATTGGTAAAGAACTCAAAGGGAATAATAATAATAATGATGATGATGATGATGATGATGATGATGATCCCATTCAAAATTCTTCAAAAAGACTGTTAGAATCCTGATGCTGTACATAGAGAAAATATGCTGTAATAGGTAGAACACAAAATTAAGAAACCTCACCTCATAATGAGAGAGAAAACCAAGCACATCACAAAGATAACACCCATGCCCTTTCCCCATCCAAGGCCCTGATCAGTGCCCAGATCAGAGTAATTCTGGGGCTCAAACTACAGGAAGGAAAAATGTCAGATTTATGCCTGAGAAGTCTGTAATTACCTGGAAATCCAAGAAGCCTATGCTCAATCCATAATACAGTCAGGCAATCTGGGTTCAACCACAGCAAAAGGAAGGTCAGACAAATTCCACAAAGGCAAAGAATAGCCTTAGCTAATGAAGTCAGCGTCAAACAAGGGCTACCCATTCTATCCAGAAGTATGGATGTCAAATTGGACACAAGCTCAAGCCCCCAAACTACATACCAAGACCAGAAATAAGACCTCAAAGAAAACAGACAAACAAAAACATACAACCCTAAACTAGATGAAGAAATATTTTAGATTGAGAGGATCCATATCCAAGAAATAGAGAATAACTCGAAAAATCAAATCTAAGGATCTAGCCTCAGGGAAAAAAGTATGATTTGGCCATAAAGTTTGATCCTGGTGTCTGGACCATATGGGACTATATGTCTAAAATGTATTGACTTTGTCATATAACTCTTATTTTTGTCTTTGTATTTTTAAAATTGGAACAAAATTACATCTAATGCATGCTTATTAATTGGTTTGACCCTTTTATTTTAATTTACATGTGGTAAATTAGTACCCATTCTTAAGACTTACAAAGGAAATGGAATATACAATAAGAGGTAGAAAATTGAGGAAGGTTTGGACTTTTTTCTTTCAACTTTTTGTTTCCATTAACTAGAGAAGAGCAAATGTCTCTGTGCTTAGCCTTGTGACTGACTCATAGTAGGTTCTTAATGATTTATTTGTTTCTTTTGCCTAATTGAGTCTATCGAATTTTCCATTCATCTTATAATTAATTAGACATTACCTACTTTATTCTTCAGGATTCTTACAAGGAGACATGTGACAGAGATGAAAAGGTAGTTAAAGAGAAACATTTACTTTAGAGGATAGAGTATTGGACCAAGGATCAGGAAGGTTGGATTCAAATTTCAGCTCCGATACTCTGTAACTTTGGAAATGCATTTCTCCTTCCAGTTTCCTCACTATTAAAATGGATGAGGTTGGACTAGGAAACCCTAAAATGCTTTAGAGTGCTAATACTGTGATCCAATGGTTTATATCTTATAATGTAGGTCAGAGAAGCTGTATTCTCCATCACTGACTTGGTAGGATATCTTATGTGATGATGATGATGGTATTGATTTAGACAAATCTGTGATCTCAGGGATGAGTATCCCTCTCACTGGTGCAAATGGCAATCCTTATATATCCTACATAGAGCATGAATATTGCTCTAGGTTTTTTACCTTGTCATGAATATGAGCAGGCAACTCCTACTTAGTAGACTAAATGCTATTATCATTATTTATTATTGATTTATTTTTGCTAAGGAAATAGCCTTAGAGAGTTTGACTCTATTCCCTTAACTAACTAAATGAGAGTTACGACTTGATTCAAGATCTCCTGAGACCAAATCCCAAGATGATTTGACAATACTTTGTGGATTCTCCCTGTGTAAATACAGTGTTAATATGATTTGTTCCTATGTGCTCTAATGTAGCATATACACAGTATACAAAATATAAATTTATATTTTATATAAGTATAAAAATATTTATATTACATATATTTCGGACATGATTACAATAACTCTATTTTCATTGGATTCTGAGTCATTCGAGTCATTTAATTTTTCAGTTTGTTCATGTGATAAATAGGAATTTAAAAGAAAGGACAAACATTTCTATAGTATTACATATCTTCAATCCCTCCTTCTTTGCTGGTTCTTTTCTTCTAACATCCTGAGATGCTCAGGTGTGCCCTATATCTCAGTGCTTCATAGATCTGAGAATATTTGGACTGTTTTTGATGAGATTTTGACAATTATCTTTCTAAAACCCAAATATGACTTCATGTTATCATGAATAATGGCATAAGACAAATTTCCCTCTCTTCAAAATCTCATCAAAAACAATCCAAATATTCTCTTGCTTAATTTTTATATATCCTACCTCTACTTATCTATTTTGACATATTATATATTTCTATTATATATTTCTATTAAGATAGAAAGTGAGCTCCTTGAAGGTCAGGATAGTCTCAGTTTCATATTTGCATCCCAGTGCCTGAACAAGTAGGTGCTTTAAAAAAAAATCTGTTAATGATTGATTGATTACACTCTCAATTCTCTTTTCTGCTAAATGTCAAGTTCCTTGGAGGAAGATAGTGCATGTGTTTTTTTCTATTTCTTCTAGACTCATTCCCTGTTCAATTTGACTTTCTTGCCCTATCACTCAACTAAAAGCAGTTGTCAATAAAACCACTAGATTCATTTTTTGAACTCCTTCCCTCTTCTCCGCTTTGATCTTTTGGGACCAGTTGTCACTGCTTGGTGTCACTGAAAAGTGGCTTGCCCTAACAAACATAGAAAGTATCTATGGTATACCTTAGTTCAGACCTTCCTGATCTGAGACCAGCTCACTATATGTGAACACATCACCTCTGCTTCATGAATACCAACCAAATGTATGTATTCATATTCCATTTTCCCATCTCCATATCTTTGTATATCATCCTCCCTCCCTCATCAAAATCCTTTTCTTCCTCCAGGATCCACTCTAATACCGCTTATGAAATGAAGCCACCTATAATTCTATGCCCACAATTCTCTAGTTTAACAGAATTCTCTGCTTTGGAAATCTCCCACTTTACCTGAATCTCTCTTTAATATTATCTCATACCTGTCTTATTTTTAATTTTTGTTCACTGTTCTTTCTCTTCATTATATTATGAGCTCCATGAGAAAAAGATATGTATTCTATTTGTATTTGTATATCTAGTTAGCCTTACTGAGACTCATTAAATCTTCTATTTTTAATAAACTTGAATACATTGTATTATTTTCTTTATTTAAATTTATTTTTATTAAAGGTATTATTTGAGTTTTACAGTTTTCCCCCAATCTTGCTTCCTTCCCCCCCCCCACGAAAGCACTCTGTCAGTCTTTACTTTGTTTCCATGTTGTACCTTGATCCAAATTGAGTGTGATGAGAGAGAAATCATATCCTAAAAGAGAAGAGAAGTCTAAGAGGTAACAAGATCAGAAAATAAGATACCTGTTTTTTTCTAAATTAAAGGGAATAGTCCTTGCACTTTGTTCAGACTCCACAACTCCTTATCTGGATACAGATGGTACTCTTCTTTGCAGACAGCCCAAAATTGTTGCTGATTGTTACACTGATGGAATGAGCAAGTCCTTCAAGGTTGAACATCATTCCCATATTGCTGTTAGGGTATACAGTATTTTTCTGGTTCTGCTCATCTCACTCAGCATCAGATCATGCAAATCCCTCCAGGTTTCCCTGAAATCCCATCCCTCCTGGTTTCTAATAGAACAATAGTGTTCCATGACATACATATACCACAGTTTGCTAAGCCATTCCCTAATTGCAGGACATTTACTGCATTTCCAATCTCTTTTTCATTTAACCTGGGCAACTTATATTTTTGTAAATATTCATCAATTTCACTTAGATTATCAGATTTATTGGCACAGAGTTGGGCAAAATAATTTCGAATTATTACTTTAATTTCGTCCTCATTGGTGGTGGGTTCACCTTTTTCATTTATGATACTAGCAATTTGGTTTTTTTCTTTCTTTTTTTAAATCAAATTGACCAGTGGTTTATCAATTTTATTGGTTTTATTTATTAATTCAATAGTTTTTTTTGCTTTCAATTTTATTAATTTCTTCTTTACTTTTTAGAATTTCTAATTTGGTATTTAATTGTGGATTTTTGATTTGTTCTTTCTCCATCTTTTTTAATTGCATGTTTGGTTCATTGATTTCCTCTTTCTCCAATTTATTCATATAAGCATTTAGAGCTATAATATATTCCTTGAGAGTTGCTTTGAATGAATCCCATAGGTTTTGGTATGTTGTTTCATTATAATCATTATCTAAGATAAAATGGTTCTTTCTATAATTTGTTTTTTGGTCCATTCATTTTTTAAAATGAGGTTATTCCATTTCCAATTTGTTCTGGGTCTGTATCTCCTTGGCCCAGTATTGCATATGACTTTTATTGCATTGTGATCTGAGAAAGATATATTCACTATTTCTGCCTTTCTGCAGTTGATCATTAGGTTTTTATGTCCTAGTACATGGTCAATTTTTGTATAAGTTCCATGTATTGCAGATAAACAGGTATATTCCTTTCTATCCCCATTCAGTTTCCTCCATAAGTCTACCATATCTAATTTTTCTAACAATCTATGTACCTCCCTAATTTGTTTCTTGTTTGTTTTATGATTCGATTTATCTAGATCTGGTAGCAGGAGGTTGACGTCTCCTACTAGTAGAGTTTTGCGGTCTATGTCTTCCTGTAGTTCTTTCAGTTTCTCCTCTAAAAATTTGGGTGCTTTCCCACTGGGTGCATATATATTCAATATTGAAATGACTTTATTGTCTATGGTACCTTTTAGGAGGATAAAGTTTCCTTCCTAATCTCTTTTAACACTATCTATTTTTGCTGCTGCTTTGTCTGATATAAGGATTGCTACCCCTGCTTTTTTTACTTTAGCTGAAGCAAAATATATTTTGCTCCATTCTTTTACCTTTACTCTATATGTATCTCTCTGCTTCAAATGAGTTTCTTGTAAGCAGCATATTGTAGGATTCTGGTTTTTAATCCACTCTGCTATCTGCTTACATTTTAACGCAGAGTTCATCCCATTCACATTCAAGGTTATGATTACTAATTCTTTATTGCCCTTACTGCTATCTTCCCTCTGTTTGTATTTTACCCCCTTCCCCCCCTTTTATCCATGTTCCTCAGTCTTTTCTTTCTAAAAACCACTCCCTTCAGTGTGTTTGCCCTCCTATATCACACCCACCCCTTTCTTTCCCCTTTCCCTTTTTCCCTTTTCCCTTTCCTTCCTTTTGTTATTTCCCCTTTTTTCCCCCACTCCCCTTCCCTTTCTCTGTCCCCCCTCCCCTTTTCCCCTTTTAATACTTGAAAGGTTAGATGTTTTATAAGTTAACTGAGTATGTGTAGGTTGACTTTAAGCCAAGTCTGATGAGAAGAAGATTCAGGTGTTTCTCCTCTGCTCCCTTCTTCCCCACTATTACCATAGGATTTTTTGTACCTCTTAGTGTAAAGAGATTTACTCCATTCAATCCCCTCCCTCCTCCTATCTCTTTCCTGTCCCCCTTTTTAGGGAGGTAGTGTTTTTATTAAGATCATTCTATCTAAGTCATAGAAAATTCTGAGTGTCTGTCCCTTCTAGTTCTGTATATTCTATCAAATAGAGTGAAAATTCCTGAGAGTTATTAGAGTCTTTCTCCCAAGTGGGGTTAAAGCCAGTTATATCCCATTAGATAGTAGTCTCATGGATAGGTCATGAATGTCCATCATTTCCGGCTAGATGTATTCTCTCTGTTAGAGTTACATTTCTCAAGGTTTATGAGAATATTTTTCCCCCCATGCTGGGATATAGCCAGTTTCAACTTACTGGATTGCATTTTTTTTTCTTTTACTGTCCCCCCCTTTTTTTTACCTTTTCATGTGTCTCTTGAACCTCCTGTTTGATGTCCAAATTTTCTGTTTAGCTCTGGTCTTTTCATCAGAAATTTTTGGAATTCTTCCATTTTGTTAAATGTCTATCTTTTTTCCCTGGAAGAGAAGGCTCAGCTTTGCGCGAAAGTAGATTCTTGGCTGCGTTCCAAGCTCCCAAGCTCTTCAAAATATCTCATTCTAGGCCCTTCAATCCCTCAAAGTTGATGCAGTCAGGTCCTGCATGATCCTTACTGTGGCTCCTTGATATTTAAATTGTTTCTTTCTGGCTGCTTGCAGGATTTTCTCTTTTATCTGATAGTTCTGGAATTTGGCCACAACATTCCTTAGTTTTTTAATTTTAGGATATTTTTCTGGTGGGGATCGGAGGACTCTTTCAATAACTACTTTGCCCTCCGATTCCATGATATTAGGGCAGTTTTCCATCACTAGATCCTATAATATTAAGTCCAGGCTTTTATCCTCTTCAATGTTTTCAGGAAGTGCTATAATTTTCAGGTTGCCCCTCCTTGATCTATTCTCGAGGTCATTGGTTTTACTGATGAGGTATTTTACATTTGCTTCTATTTTTTCTATTTTTTGATTTTGTTTAACTGACTCTTGCTGGCTCATGGAGTCATTAGTTTCTGTAGACTCCATTATTTTTTGGAGGGTGGAGTTTTCATCATTAACCTTTTGCAACTCATTTTCCAATTGGTCAATTCTACTTTTGAAAGAGCTTTCCATTTGACCAATTGAGGTTTTGAGAGAATAAATTTCTTTTTTGTATTTGCTCATTTGAGGATCTAGGAGAATTATTCTCATTTTGTAATTGTCCAATTGATGATCTGAGAGATTTATTCTCCTTTTGTGTTTGTCCAATTGTACTTTCTATGGTTTTGTTTTCTTGTTGCAAGGTATTAATTGACTCTCCCAAATTTTTAAGCTCCTTTCTTATTTCTTCAAGGAAGTCTTTCTGTGCTGGAGACCAGATTGTATTCTCCTCAGAGGTTCCAGGTCTCTCTGAGTTGGGGTCTTTCCCTTCCAGGAATTTTTCTATGGATCCACCTTTCTGCTGACCCTTCTTCATTATGCTAAAACCTTGAGTTGGCGGGGGCTGGTTCACCTGGGCTTGGGATCTCTAAAGGCTTTACTGAGTACAGTTTCTATGGCTGGCCAGTAGGAGGTGCTGGTTGCCCTCTCTGGAGTTTTGTGACCTTGGTTGAGAGGCCTTCTCCCTTTGCCAGAAGGGAGGATTTGGAACTATTGAATTCTTTTGCCTTCAATCAATGGTGGGCTTTACCCTGGCCTGAGGTCATTCCTCAGCTGGGCTATTTCTTTTGCTCACACACCTGGGCCTGAGGCAGAAGTATTTTGCATTTGTTTGTTTGGGAAGAGGCCTCTGTGCAATGGAGGTGTGGACTCAGAATTTCTCAGATTTGAGGAGCCTAGGGATGGTGTCCCCAGCTCTCCTGCACCAGGACTCTCCCCTCAGCCTGCTCCCCAAGCTCCAGGGGGACAGCACCAACACAAGCGCTTCTACTTCCCCGTGGACCCAAGCCCCTTTCATCCAGCCCCACCGCTGATCAAGCAGGTCTGGCTCTCAGACTCCTGGTTCCAATTCAGCTGTTAATCTGGCTGATCTGGGGCTGATCCTCCCTCTGAGCCCAGACTCACCCACAGGAATTTGGCCAAAGCTGCTGCAGGAGACAAATCCTGAGGTAGATGTTCTTTCTCCTGGCTTTTCTTTCTGGGTTTTGTGGGTCAGATTTCTTTTAAGAGGTTTGTTTCATGTGATAGATAGGGAAGAGATCAGTAGACTTTAGAACTGTGCCTGTCTTCTCTCCGCCATCTTGGCCAGAAGAATTAAATGTTTTCAAAAGTAAGTTGAATATTATGAATCCTAAATAATGTGGAATAAGTTATTATGTGGTACCTATAAATATTTTGTAAATGTGAAGGCAAACAATACATATACATCTATCTATATGTCTCTATATATGGTCTTTTAATGGCCTCATCACCAGATGTATAGTATTTAAAATTTCAAACCTGAATTATCTCTGGATTCATCTTTTAGTCTAGTCACATTTTCCTAATCATTTTTCAATCTGATGCCTCTGCCTTTATAAATCATAGATAGAGTTGATAAAGGAAAAGATCATAGCCCCAGGAACATTCAACAGGTTGACATCTATTTATAATTTGTTAATTTATGAGAATGAGATGTCTCTGTTCCATAAATAATGCCCCTGTTTTTCAGTTGCTGACATGCCATTATTTCTCTGAGTTTGTCATAGAAGGAATCATGGGCCATTTTTCCTTCTAGTGCACAGAATAGGGACTAGTGATTTCTGGTGATTGTTGCTTTCCATGAATGGAATAACTGTTCTTTTAAAGAACATATATAAACACACATAAATATATATGTACTATCATACAATTTAAACATGCGTGTTTAATGTCTACATACATAAACATACTTTGTAATGACTTCCTGCGTATCTCAAGATTATTTTCCTTGACATACTTTCAGATAGATATCTATCTTTCTCATATACATATCTGAAAGTATCCCTAATATATTTGAAAAAATCTATTTGTATAAATATATATGTATATTTCAGAGATGCCATATCATATATATAATCTGAAAGTATCTTCAGCTTATCTAAAATTTTATGTATGTTAAATATATACACATTTTCAATATATATATAGATATTTGTACACATTTTCAAATATACATACATGCATATGATAATGATATCTCTAAATATGCAGATCTGTATATAGAAGTGAATATATAAGTATAATTTTAATACATGGTGTTAATGATATATCCTAGATATCTTATATTTACTTTCATATACATGTGAGATATGTGTTATAATTATAGATATAGATAGATAGGTAGATAGATAGATAGATAGATAGATAGATAGATAGATAGATGCATAGATACATAGATGGATAGCTATCTGAAAGTATTCCAAGGAAGATGATCTGGAGATACATAAAATCTCTTTGAGGAGTTTTCTTTGTTTATTTCTTGTCTACCAAGATTCTCATTCAAGCGATTTGTTTCAAGTCCTTATAACTATCATTAAAGATGAGAACAATTATTGAATATTATTTGTCTCTTTGTTTCTCTAAGGCTTTTATTTTATCAAAGTTAACATTCAATGAGGTAAGTAGAAATGTAATCATTCCAATAGGAAAGCCTCAGGACCTAAGAGTGTCAAGGAGACAACATAGTATGGTGTGAAGAGACCTGATTTTGGAGTCTTGAGAGATTCATTGATGTTTATTACCCATTTGACTTTAAAGGCCTAATATGGAAATATGTAAAACACAATTATACATGTGCAACCTACATTGGATTACTCACTACCATGGGGAGGGGGAAGGAAGGAAGGGTGGTAGAAAAATGTGGAACTCAGTAGCATATAAAAAAGAAAAATGTTGAAAAGTATTTTTGCATATAATTGGCAAAAACAAAATAGCAAAATTCAAATAAAAGTTAATTGACCTTTTTATAATTATTTTCCATATTTGTAAAAATTGCTAAATGGCCCCTGCTCAGGGCAATTGTGATCTTGTCATCACAGTTTACCTCTGTGGGTCTCAATCACTCTTTAAAATGAAAGGGGAGTACAGTAAAATGTCTTCTAGGATGCCCCCTCCCCCATCAGCTCTAAATCAATGTTCTATCTCATCGTCAGTTTTATTTCTAGTAAAAACCATAACAACAATGAGCATAAGTACAAAAGCCTTTAGCTAGAAAATATTACATAGTGCTAAGTCAAGCCACAAGCATTTGATGAGCATTTACTAAATCCTGGGCATCATACTTGGAGTCAGAGAGATCTGGGTGTGAACCCTATTCTAGACCCACTTATTAGTTGTACATCAAATAGCAAATCATTTAGCTTCTCTAAGACTCAGTTGTCCTAGTTGCATAAAGAGAAAAAGTATTTATCTCACAGAGCTGTTATGAGATGAAATAGTTGATATTTCAGTTTTTCTATTGAATGTAAAACACTGCATTATTTAAAGTATTTTATAAATGCTATCATCATCATCATCTATTGCTATTCATTTTCTCATTCAAGCTGTAAAATGTTAGATTTGCACTAGATACCCTCTAAAGTTCCTTATGACACAATCCATCTAGTCAAATATTATTTGACTATCTTCTTTCTGTGTTATGGAGTCCCCGATTTTATAAATTTTATTTAAAAATTCCTAACTTCTTTTGTAATATATGTATTATTTTCCCTCAAATTATGTTAAAACCATTCCTTATTTCATAATGAATCATCTTCATGTGTTTCCTGTTTTGGGAAATCTCTTGCCAAAGGTTCTCCTTCCCTCTTCTCCTTCCTTCCCAACCTCTCCTAGCAGTGAGTCAAATGAAACATGGAAACTACTGTACTGCCAGCTTCATACAAGATATAAGGTTTCCTTGTAAAGATCAGCCCTCTTTCTGCAACCTTATTACATGCAGAGTTGCAAACCAGACCCCATGTACCTACAGAGCACATAAATATTTAAGACAGTGCTTTATAAACTGTAAACTTTATTATAGCCTTTGGTTCCAGAGCAGGTGAAGTCCATTTATCACAGGGCCCCAGCCTTTGTGGTTATTGTTAAACTTGCACATTGCTTCACATGTGACATGCAAAACTCCAGCCAACAGATTGGATTAACAACCCCCTAGGGCTCTCTTCTACATGGCAGAATAAATACAGATTGAACAAGAAGCAAATTCCACAAATTCTCACTCATGTGCATGAAAGGAAATCCCAGCATTTTTGCAGAACCCAATAAGTCACCAGGAACTGACTGACCCTTCCACATGAAATCCTAGGAAAGTTTTTCATCTGCTCAAGTCCCAGAGACCAGCAAATAGAAAACAAGTCTAGAGATGAGCAAAAAGGAAGCACGTCCTAGAGCCCAGCATATGGGAAACAAGTCTAGAGACTACTCTTAGGGCTCAACAGAAGAACATGAGAAATTAAAGGCAAATTAGAGGACTAACTGATATTTTGAAATTCTGGGTGATGTTTCTCATAATCTAAAGTCAAGTCAGACTCTGACAAATTAACTAAACTTAGATAGTATTCTAAGGATGTTCGTGGGTGTTTTGTTAAATATGGAAAGAGAGTAAAGGCTGACTTCCGTTGAGCTACTATAACCAAAAATAGACTGAGATTGAGGAAGAGAGTCATGCTGGCAGGAATTTCTATAGTTGTGGCTGAGCAGCTGAATCACAGAATTCCTTTCAAAAGCAAGCTAGGGACAACCTGGGAAAAGTTAAACTTGGGGACAGAAATTTCAGGTTCTGGTTCCACCTCTATGATGGATGATATTGAATGTGGCCTTTAAAGGGACTTTGTGATTTGCAGTAGAAAGAACCCTGGATTAGGGGTCACAGAATCTGACTTTGAACATTCTGTCACTAATTATTTTTGTGATTTTAGATAACTGATATAATCTCTCTGGGTCTAAGTTCTCTCATTTGTAAAATGAGGGAGTTGAATGAGTCAAATTCTAAGCCCCCTTTCATATTTAATTATTATGATCCTGTCATCAATTAGTTGTCATTCAGTAAGAACCCATTGTGAGTTTGACACTACTTTTTAATGATGGGGGAAAGGCAAACACCTACATAGGTACATACAAAACACACGAAAAAACAAATACCACCTTTGGAAAGTAAAGAATGAGAACTAATTAACAGCTCTAGGGAACAAGGAG
Source organism: Macrotis lagotis (assembly GCF_037893015.1). Lineage (NCBI taxonomy): Eukaryota > Metazoa > Chordata > Mammalia > Peramelemorphia > Peramelidae > Macrotis > Macrotis lagotis. The sequence continues at coordinate 32,404,293 of NC_133664.1, read as the reverse complement.
AGATCTCATGAAGCAGCTAGACTTGAGTTGAGTCTTGAAGAAAAACAGGGGTTGGTTTCATGTTCCTATAAAATTTCTTGAATTTACCAAATGGAGACAATAAAATCTCTTAACTTCAATGATCTTTTAAAATAAGAGTTATATCCTACCATATCATATATCATATCATACAAAGACTAACAGACTGCCTTCTGTGGGGGGGTGTGGGGATGGAAGTGAGTTTAGGGGAACAATTATAAAATTCAAAATGAATAAATAAATTTAATGTGAAAAAAATATAAGAGATATATGCTAATCATGTCCAAAAACTTGGAGTCTTTGGACTTTGACATAGCCCTTGCATTTAAATTAGAAGTTGGTGGTCTCTCTGCTGTATCCAGGGTAGTTCTGACTATAGCAGCCAAGTCTCTCTATTCCCTCTTTTCAACCTTTTGGTTTCCGAGGTTTTTTTCAAGACAGTTCAACATTATATACTTCAGCAACAGCTATGATAGACTTAATTGTTCTCAACAATAGAATGATCAAAAGACGATCATAATTTTGTGATGGAAAATGTCATCCTCATTCAGAGAAAGAACTATAGTCTAAATGCTGATCAAAATATACTATTTTAACTTTTTAAAATTTATTTTATGTTTTTTTCATTTCATGATTTTTTCCCTTTGGTTCTGATTTTTCTTTCAGAACATGACTAATATGGAAATATATTTAATATAATTGTACCTGAATAACATAGATCAGACTACTCACTGTCTTGGGGAGAGGGGAAGGAGGGAGAAATATCTAGAACTCCCACCTATACATAATTTGTGTGTTGGCAGGTATGTATACAATGTTCTCCTCAAAGAGGGGAGGATTACTCTTTTGGACAGAGAAGAGGGTCTTCTCCTTCCAGGCATCTAGGTGGTACATTGGATATAAATCTGGGTCTTGAGTCAGAAAGACCTGAGTTTGAATCTAACCTTAAGCATTTACTAGATTGTGGTCATAGGCAAGTTACTTACCCATTTCCTAAATCATAAGCAGTGGATAATAATAGCTATATATATATATATATATATATATATATATATATATATTCACATATGTATAGATCAGTGATCTGGGAATAATTTATTGAATCTAATAAAAATCTATGAACTATAATCAAGGTTAGATTTAAAAAAACTGACAATTTGCAGTTAGGTTTGCACAGTGGATAGAGCATTGGACTTGGAAGCAGGAAGACTCATTTTCCTCAGTTTAAATCTGCCCTCAATTACTATGTGAGTCCTGATCAAGTCACTTTGCCCCAGTTCCTCTTTCTCTGAGCTAGAAAAATACATGGCAAACCACTGCAATATTTTTACCAAGAAAATGCCAGAATGGGGTAATGAAGACAGGGACATGACTGAAACCACTGAACAATGAACATGTTTAAAATACAAATGGCATTTCATAATGAAATATTAAAGAATATTCACCAAAATCTTGTGAAATTAATTTCCATCATGCAAAACAAGTGATTATAGACAGGTAGGAAAAAAAATCAGAGAGAGTGGTGCCTGAAAAACCTAGAAAGAAGAGAGTATTAAGAGAGAGCGATTGACAGGGTCAAAGGTTTTAGAGAATTCCAGAAGATTGAGTATTGAGAAAAAGCCTTTGAAATTTGCAGCCAAGATTTTATTAATGACTTTGGAGAGAGCCATTTTATCAGAATAATAATTTTGGAAGCCAGAATGTAAAATGAGGATCTGTAAAACGGGGACAATATTATCTTGGAATGTTCCATAATTGTGTTGAGAATCAAATGAGAATATTTGTAAAAGTACATTGCAAACATTAGAGAACTATTAGAAATACTGGCTATTCTCCATTTTTTCATAATACTTAAGTGGGGAAAAATGATTGTGAAAGATTCTGCTTGGAGTATGTTTGTAGAGCTGTATTGCATTCCATTTCATTCCTAGAAATGCTTAAAGAATTATGTTTCTCCCCTTTCTTGGAAGAGATTTCCTAAGCTTATGGAATAAAGCCTTGGGGCCGACACTCTTACCCTGGGAAAGTGTAGCATTGTTTCAATATATGGAACTGCAGGAAGGATGTGGAAGTGGGTCTGGCAGTCCCAGGCACTGGCATAATGATCAAGTAGCTAAAGGTTTTCCTTGGCATTACCTCAGGAATGTCCAAGATACCTCTAACCCTCTCTCTTCTTTTCAAGCAAGTCTTCCCTCACTCCCAGACATTGACCTTTTATCTCTTCTAAAGGATGAAAAGAAGAGAGTCACAATCTGTCTAATAATATTTCTATTTGAATAGATCAGAAAGCTGAAAAATCCACAAAATCAATCTGGAAGTTTAAGTTTATAAGCATTGAGACAGACCGTACAGGCATATTTGGGAGATATTTGTTTTTATCTGGACATTTTCAATAATAAATCAAGGGAAGTCATCTTTCCTTGAGTACTATCCAGGTGGACCCTGGGATCCTCACACACTCTAGGTCAGGAAGAGGGAAATCAGTCCAGGAGTTGTAGTTTTTGTGCTTTCTCTTAGATGCCCACACACATAAGAGCCAGGAATGATAACAAATAATTTTAGAACTCTTATTATGTGCAAAGTAATGTGTTCAGTGCATTAAAATGATTAGCCCATTTGATCCTCATAACAAGCTTGGGAGGTAAATGATGACATTGTCCCTATTTTATAGACACGGAAACTGAGGCGAACAAAGGTTAAGTGACTTGCCCTTGCTCTCATGCTCAGTGTCCGAGGTCTTAAGTGTCTCTCTATTCCAATTCATCCTCCATTGAGCTACCCAAGCAATTTTTCTAAGGTACAAGTTAAAGATTGTATGTTTTTACATACTTAAGTATGCATACCCTTTAGGCGTATAGATGTTTCTTAGAACTGTCTCAGTTTTGTCTTTCTATCTACAATACCTAGAATTGTAACTGGTACACCAAAGGCACTTAATGAATGTGTCACTGATGTTATGCCAATTCACTTAGGACATCCTCTTATGGATGAAAACTTATTTAAACCATGAAGTTTGAAAGACTATAATGAGATATTCAATATAACAAAAAGAAAAGTAAATTATTCCATCTAAAGAGACAGTCTTGGAAATATATTAGTTTAAGTTTAGTCTAATAATATTTTTTTTAGGTTTTTTTGTAAGGCAAATGGGGTTAAGTGGCTTGCCCAAGGCCACACAGCTGGGTAATTATTAAGTGTCTGAGACTGGATTTGAACCCAGGTACTCCTGACTCCAGGGCTGGTGCTTTATCCACTACACCACCTAGCCACTCCTAGTCTAATAATATTTAGGGAAACTTCAAACTGAAATTTCTGGTAAACCTTAAATCTATCATTATAAAAACTTTGTGAATTAGGTTCATAAATATTTTATCATTTTATAGTTAAACAAACTCTAAAAGTATCTTGGCCACAGTTGTTATTCATCGGAAACTAGATATTTCATTTTTTACCAGGAACTTGATTCAAAGTCCTCTGTCATCCCTCAATGTCTCTCAAAACAGGAAAAATAATATTGGAACATAATTTGAGCTTCTTTTCTAGGCTTCATCACTAGTTAGTTGGTAATCTTAAATAAACTATCTAGACTTCAGTTCCTTTATCTGTAAAATTAAATAGTTTGGACTATTTAACCTTTAAAGTTCCTTCAAGTAGTAATATTCTGTGACTTCATGCTTTGAATTACTGCTTCTTCTTTCTGCCAATCAAGGCTCTGAGTCTGTACAGTCTTACTCCAGCTTACTTACCTTATAATGAAAACTAACACATATGAAACAGTTATGTGACTCAGTAATAATCCTGAAGTCAGAAGACTCATCTTTTTGAGTTCGAATCTGACCTAAGACACATGCTGTGGGACAGTGGGTAAGTTGCTTAACTCTGTTTGCCTCAGTTTCCTCATCTGTAAAATGAACTGGAGAAGGAAATGGCAAATCATCCCGGCATTTTCTTCTCCAAGAAAAGTCCAAGTGGTGTCAGGAAGAATCAGACACAATTGAGATGATTGAACACCACCAGCACCAACAGCAAGATTTATATAATGCTTATTTTGTATGAGTATGTGTTTGTGCTCCCCTTAAGGACAGGGACTATTTTAACTTTGGCTTTGTTTACTTAGCAGAGGGTTAAGTAGGAGCTTAATACATATCTATCTATCTATCTATCTATCTATCTATCTATCTATCTATCTATGTGTGTGTATGTATGTATGTATATCTGCTGATTTAAGTGGTTGGAGTTATCTTATACCCTTTAGTAGATTATAAGCTTAACCAATAGAAGAACTGCGCTATGTTGAATTGAAATAGGATCACCTTGGGCTATGCAGAAAATACCTTTTAGGCATTTATGGAACCATCATTGGAAGAGTTATGAATTAACTATGAGCTGCTAGAAACAAATGGATAAACAAGCAAACCACCTAAAAGAAACCAGGTTAGTCTTACTCAAAGTAATCAGAAATGGAACAAATAAATGTATATATGTATGAAGGTAGATTTCTTAGCACTTCAGAGTATCACACAACCTTATATTTGAAAGGTTCCCTAAAGGTCATCTAATTTAATCTACACCTGAACAAGAATCTCTTTTTCAATATTGCTGGGCAAGCCATTAATCAGTCTTTGCTTGAAGATCCTACATCCTTCTAAGGCTGTAGATTCTTATACTCAGGCCTAGGGCAGTTTTTTCCCTTATATTGGAAGGGCAGTGGTTTGGTTTCTTAAAGAAAAGTAACACAAAAGCCTCCAGATTCTTCTTCTTCCATGCATTTTTTTCTAATTATTTTTTTCTTTGACATTTTATTTAAATGGTAAATAATGAAGGCAAAAGAAATCATTTCACTTCCTTTCACCTAGTTTCTTTTAAGTTTTGCCAAATGGAAATCCTTGAAAGTGATCTAAACTGAAAAACCTGAGTATAATAGGATTTTAAAGATATTTTAAGTCATGCAGCAGATAGAGTTTAGACTGAGCATCATTGGGGTAAAAAAGAGTTCAGAAGAAGGCTTTAGGATGAGGAAAGCTTCTAAATGAATGCAGTGATAGAAATCAAATCATAATGAACCAGTAAGGAATTTGAATTCCAAGCGAAAGCCAGAAATAGAGGCCAAGAATAGCAGCACAGCAGTAAGGACCAACAGATGGCAGTAAAAATCAGTAATAGTACAATACAATAGATTTGCCCAAGAGAGAGCAGATATTCTGGTTAGAGAACAACAGAGGAAGTTCAGTGAAGATGAACTCATTGATAAGATGCTTTCAAGGAGAAGAGCAAGATAGTATCATCAGAGGCCATTTGGATTACTTGATATTCACATAAATACTCTCCATTCACAAATGTTTCTTATGTATGTATCCTCTACATGTATGACCCTCATGTCCGTGATTGATGTTATGGCCATCAGTAGGAAAGTATATCCATAGGTGTATGGACAATTTTTCTTGCCTCTTATTTTGTTATGATATGTGATTAAATGTCTTTGGTTTCAAATTAATGTGGTAGTTGGTCAAGGAGATAAAAGTTAACACATCAGTGAAGGACCATGAGTTGTGATTTTCAAGAAGATGTTGACTAATAAGGGACATTAAAACTGGAGTAGCTTTCTAGGAGTTAAGCAAAAAGGGTGCTGGGTATAGTAATTATACAGAGCAGAACTCTGCCTCTGAAATTTTACCTTGTCCAACCCTCTAGGAACAAATCTACTCACTCATCTGTATCACAGTTCATCAAATGATGGAAAAATAGATTTTGTGTCTTAATTTGTTTTATTTCCCTATAGAGTAAGCATCTGTAGGACCCATTATTATATGTTAATTGAATTCAAGTACTCAACCTGTGTTAACTAATGAACATAAAACAGCAAATCTATATTAATGTGAGTTACTTGCTGGTGACCTTAGATGGTATGACTTGGTTCTTTATTGAAAAGTCATGGGCAGCTAGGTGGTGCAGTGGATAGAGAACAGACCCTAGAATCAGGAGGACCTTGAGTTCAAATACGGCCTCAGACACTTGATAATTCCCTAACTGTGTGACCTTGGGCAAGTCACTTAACCCCATTACCTTGCAAAAACTAAAAAAAAAAAAGAAAAATCATTATATCAATACTTATGAATATTTACATACTCTCTCACATGCCACATAGCATAGCATATGCATTACTCAAGTAATCCATCTCTCTCCAATCACAATGTATGTATACCTTCTCATCCTGGGAGCTTCTTTACCATGGTTTGCCTATAACTCTTCCATTGAATAGCCATGTAACATGTCATGGAACTTTCTCAATTCTTTTTGGTTTTGCCCTGTTTCCAACATTGGGAGAGTGAGCACCAATGTAGTGCTTGGAGCATGCATTGTTAATTTGCCATTCTTATTGACATGACTGGTTTATTTCCTTATCTAACTATGCATGTACACAATCACAAAATCACAAATTTGGAGAATTTCAAGGGACATTAGAAATCACATAGTATATCCATACATCAAAGCCAGTCCTCTACTATACCATATTTGTCAAGTGATCATCTAGCTTCTCCCATTTCAACACAGTAATTATATGTTGGATTTGACCAAGAGTTTTGATAAAACCTCAGGAAACTATATCCACAATATTTTCTTCTTTTAACAGTTAGATAATAATGATGATGATGATGATGATGATGATGATGATACATGAAATGAAATGAAGTTAGTTTCTCTGACTTATTTTTAATCAGGGGAATTCCAGGATTCATGAAAATAGAGGGAGTTCATTTGAGGGTAATGACAAGATGAAGATTGCAATCACTTTTGTGTGACTGAGGTAGAATTAGTCATGACAATGAGTAAATTGAGGAACTTGGAGGTTAAGTTGTTTGATGGTATAGTGAAATATAATTTGATGTCCCTTAGTAAGAGAACAGGATTAAGGGAGGAGAGAAAGACTGTGTGCCAGTTACTGAGATCATTGAGGAAAGAAGAGGATTATTCTGGAGGTGAGTAGACAGTGGTACTATCAGAATCTTGATTAGGTGTTAGATTACATTGATCTTGAAGGAATAGAGATCATTGTTCACTAGAGGGTTCAAGTGACAATAGAATAAAAAAAGAACATTCTAGCTCTCCTACATTAACTTGCATGGATTAACAGGAAATCTAGCCAGGACTAGAAAGGTAGATCAGTAAAGCTTTCATCAGGAGGGAGTCAGATTTCCACAGGAATGATAAAGGAACATAATTTAACCTGAAATCAGTTTTATTACCAATGGACCACTAATTCTAGAAAATGGAAAGAGTGAGCAGCAGTGTTTATCAATTGGTGATTGGGTTGAGGAATAAGAATGGAACAGAGGGAGATAGAGAATTGGCTTTGAACAATGAATAATGACAGTCAAGAATTCAAAACCAACCATGGAGAAGGTATGACTAGGTGGGAGTTTGCTAGTCATTGAGAAATGAGTTTAAGTAGGTTGTTAATATTCCTAGGCTCTTGAGTTTTTGCAGCTCAGGTGAGGTAACTACTAAAGGGAATTGGTAGAAAAGTATTTTTTTTCCTTTCCCTGAAGGCAGCACATGCCAGAAGAAGAGTGGTGGAAACTGGATGGAATGGAATCTTTTCATCTCCCTGTAATCTTCCTAATAGTCAAGAAGAAGACAACCTAGGAAAATATTTTCAAAAAAGCAGCATCATTCATTTATATGTAGTTAAGTATTTATTAAGTGATTGGTAAGAATTATTCTAAGTCTGAAGATACCATATCAATTAAATAAAGCAATAGCTGCCTTCCAGAATATTGCATTCTAATGGGGGATGGGAGAAATAGTAAATAGGCAAGAAAATCAATATTAAGCACAAAAGCTTCATTTAGCAGATGAAGAAACAGGAATACCTAAGTTTAAAGATGCCCTCAAATCAATCAGACCACTGAGAATTACCATCGTCCAGGAACTCAGATCTCAGTGACTTTCCATCCAGAATTCTCCTTTTTAAAAAACTACTGATAAAGGAGAAATATGTCTAGTTTTCAATATTAAGAAAATATGATTTTTGTCTGTCTGATAGTTTTATCAACCTTGCAACTATTTAATGTAACTTTACTGTTAAATGTAAGTTCACTCTCTACCCCTCCTACAGCTTCCTGCCTCCCAGTCTTCCAAAATGGGTACCTGACCCCAGTCAAGACCCCCTTTTCCTTTATTCTTCCCCGCACAGGAAGTAGGCAAGACTCTTGGAGTCAGGAGGACCTGAGTTCAAATTCAGTCTTAGACACTTAATAATTCCCTAGCTGT
>NC_133664.1:30987938-31095904 GCF_037893015.1 Macrotis lagotis | reverse complement strand
TAGTTCTTTTCTGAATCCTTCCCAGGAGAAAAGGCAAAGATAGCTCCATCTGTGTCTTGAGGCTGAGTAACTTTATCCAGATAGGAGCTGGAATAAAAACTTAAACAATGAACATTATCATAAAAGTCCCAGAATGAATTGAGAGAATGACAACACCGATTCCAAGCAAGATAATAATTGCAGAAGATTTGGAATTTTGCAAGCGCTAACTTGGCGACAGTTTCTAAATGGACGAAGTTGAAAACTCATCATCACCAACCAACCTTACATGCTACATCTACACATCAGCCTGTGACTTTATGGTTTTTGTTGGTTCCTGAGGGTAAAAGCTGTGAGAGATAGCTCACTTAGGATTAGGATATCCATCCTAAAGGCTAGACATACATAAACATTCTTTGGACTCCAAAATTTTGGGCAAAGAGATATTATCTTCTTATATCCATACATTAATCCTGCATTCTTTATTAGTATTTATAGATCTTTTTCTGGAAGTCTAACCATTATCCCAAATTGGCCACACAGGCCCAAGAATAAACATTCATCCTAATAAATATTTGTCAAATTGTTGAACTGCCTCCCAAGAGCCTAATAAGAAAGAGTCAACATAACACTGTGACTATGTGGCTCCTGCTCCTCCTCCAAAATACCTTCATTTAATGCAAGCTTCATTACCACATTTTAAAAAGGATGATTTAGGCTAGTGATGACTGAAGGAAGAAAGATGGAAATGAAGGTAGAATTCAGTCAAACATTCATTCAGTAAGTTGTAGAAAGGGCCTTTAGAAGACACCATGGCTAAAGCACTAGGTTTGGAGCCAGCAAGACTCATCATCCTTAATTTAACTCTGACCTCAGGCACTTACTAGCTGTGTGATACTCAGCAAGCTACTTAAACCTGTTTGCCTCAGTTTCCTCATTAGTAAAATGACTTTGGAAGAGATGGGAAATCATTCCAGTATGTTTGCCAAGAAAACTCCAAATTGAAAGGTGCAGGAAATTCATGAAGTCAAATGCAACTGAAAAATGACTGAACAAAAGGAGATCTAAAGCAAAAGAATGGATATTGATTTAAATTTCAGATCTTCCATTTATTAAATGTGTGACTTTGAACAAGTCACTTTACTCTGGGTCTCCATGTAGTCATCCACAAAACAAAATTCTTACCACTCTAATTTCCTGTGAGTCTACATTCACTGAGAACCTAGTATTTTTTTGGCTCGAGCTCAGTAAGGACTGGGAAGAACCTTTGAAATTCTATATACATCAAATAATGAAGAGCAGTTTCTTGCCCTTTCCTCAGTGCTCATGTGCCAGTCAGACTAGTCCAAACATTTTGCAAGTGATGGTACAATTTCTGAAAAGGGCAAGTGCAGTGACTAAACTGTAATGGTTGAGATTTGTTCTCTTCTCTTCCCTGGTATATCGTTTATGTCCTTGGCTTCTAAACTTCTGGAAAGAACAGCTAGCAAGGAATTTGCATAGCATGTGCCTTTGGTTTAATCTGGGTTTTTTCCCATATGGTTCTTGTAGCCATAGTCCCAAGGCAAGTCCTTCCTTACTTGAGAATCAGTTGACACAGGACATCTAAAAGGGAATTTCTGTAGCTGATATGTCCTGGGGTTGCAGGATGAAATTCAGATATCTGATTCTTGTGGGGTAGAGTAGTAAAGACAATAAATATTTAAAATACTTGATTATTTGATAGTTTAGGAATTAAACTCAAAAAGATGGCTCAGATCGCCACCTCGGAATTATACTTTCTTCTTGCTGCTTGTCATCCTCTTTTATAAATTTAGAATGACAAGATCTGTAGTACTCCTCTCATGGTATTACTGTGAGTCTCAAACAAGACATATATAAAATCCTTTGTAAATCTTCTGGCTCTATGCAAATATCAATTATTATCATTGTTCTTGTAGGAATGATCCCCACTTAAAAGATTGCTCATCTTCATCATCATGAAGAAAGCCAATTATTTGACATGTAGACTAAACAAAAAATTGGATAACTAAAGGTCTTAACTGGCCAATTTTTTTCTGATGTCATGACTAGACTAGAGCAGAGTCTCAATATTTCATTCCTAAAGATTCTGAGGTTGGAGATGTCTATGAAAACAAGATACCAGGGGGAAAAGTCAAATATTAACTTACAGTGGAAATGAAGCAAACATGTCATCCAGAGGGGAGATGCATCCATGATGGCAAACAGAGGAGAGAAATTACTTCTCATCTCCATGTCAGGCATGACCCTTGCTACAACTCTATTAGGATAGAGGTAGCTGGGATTTGAATTATTGGGAAGGTCCCTACCAGTGACAGATCACCAAATAGAAAAACGGTCTTCACATAAGCTTCTCACATGAGGAATATTCCTAAGTCCAAGCCTGTACTCAGCGGTCCCTAAAGACTCTTGTTTTACAGACTGTCATTCAATTATCAGGAAGAAACTGTCTGTTATTTTCTTTATTTCTTTGCTTTGATACAAGAAGCAAAGCCAGGGGTGCTAAAACATTATAGCTTTTCTAGAACTCTTAATTTTAATTTCTAGAAATTTAAAATTCTTAATATGAGTCTTGGGAAAGTCTAGGTTAGAAGAAGGAAGAAAAATGCAGTCACACTATTTATGCTCCACAATATATTTCTTTTTCCTTCAAAATAATGTCTAGGCTAGCACCTGGCAAACAGAAAGCTCTTGATAAATTGTTGTTCATCCTTCTTTTTTGAGGAGGAACAATGACATCAGAAATGCTGGCTTTCTAATTAAGGCTATAAAAAAGAAGTAAAAAAAAATAGAGCAATGAAATATGGCTATATGTTCCTGAGAGTGCCAATTCCATTATGCCAAGATCCAGAGAACAATGAAAAATAACGTGGGGAGGGGGAGGACGGCAGAAGGGGGAGCACAGGTAGAATTCCACTGAATGAAAAATCATTTATTTTGACTGGCCAGCGCCATAATTTCCATATTCATCTGACTGAGTCAGCTCATGAACACTTAGTGCAAGGTAGGGTTGGGTAACAAGAAGCCACTTCCTCCCTAAGAATCATAAGTAGGTAGTCCTACCTCTGTCAATTTATCCTCAAATGGATGGGTGAGTTGCCAAGGTGAATATGAGACTTTCTGTGACCAGTCCTTTGTGGTGCAGAATTGGGGAGTATCTTGTAAGAGCAACTAAGGGTTAAATATATAGAGACCAGTTTGGTCTGTAACTTGTGACTTTATCAGCATCTGGAAAGTCCATTGTGGAAGTACTTTCACCAATAAATATGGGGAATTTGTAACTTGTGATCTTAAAGAAGTTTTTAGGACACTGAGATGTTAAGAGGCTTGCTCAAAGTAACACAGTCATTACATGCCAGAGTTATGGCTTATGTACATGTCTTCATGACTTCAAGGTTGATGTTCTCTTTCCTCTGCCTCATTACCTTAATTAACAAATATCAGGTTTCATGATATGCCACCTTAATGATCCTATACATGGTTCTCACTAGAGTTAAGTCTCTTTAAATGTTACAGTTCATCTTCTATGCTATCAACAGGTTCTCCAAAACACCAATCTCATTCTTCTTCAGTTTAATTTGTCTTTATTAAGAGATTTCAATATATAGTAAAAGATAAAAAGAAAGATCTTTTCAGGACTTTACCCAAGACTGAACTCTTTTAAAACAGGTTTTCATATTTTCTTGTGAATTATTAATAGAAAAATCTATTTCAACTTAGTGAAACTGTATTTGCATCAACACTGAGCTCTTCTCTTTATCTCAGGAGAGGTGTTGGTTCATCTAGGAAACAGGGAATGAACAGCTATTCCTCTACATGACTATGGACAGCTATTTTTCCCAATGTACTGCAAACTGATGAAAGATAGATAGATAGATAGATAGAGAGAGAGAGAGAGAGAGAAAGGATAGATAGATGATAGATAGACACACAGATAGGTAGATAGATGGATGGATGGAAAAGGGAAATGATGGAGTAGTCCAATTGGCTATATTCTCTCTATCTTAAATAACAAAAATTCTGAAGTCTAATCTTCCCATAACAAATGTACAGTGCCATAAGCATGGGACTGCTGATAAGAACTTTGGAATTTTAGGACTTAGATGATATTAAATCATACACCAGCAAGGAAAGCAAATAAAAGTTGGACCTGTTGTCGAATTTCAACATCCTTGAAAGGAGTTATTTCAGGTCACAGCCTATGGAAGCTTAAGCAGTATAGTTCAAGTTACAATAAAATTTTCATTATATCAGCCTAAAATTTTCTTCATCTATTCAGAACTTTCTGAAAAATTCACCTTTCAGGATAAACATGCCTGAAAGAATTTTCATCGAGAAATGCTTTTCTTTATGAAGATTATTGAGTTAGCATCTATTAGCCTCTTCAGAACTGGAGTGATGAGAGAAATATCTCCTCCCCTTCTTTTGCTATAAGGGTTTTGAATAAATGTAACATAAAAAGATGAATATTTGAAATCTTCAACTTTTAAGGGAAGTCAGAGCTTGAAAGAAAATGCCCGTGACATCTGCTGAGTGAATATGATAAAAAGGATGAAATATTAGCAGAACTCTTAGTTTCCCTAGATCAAGCATTATGAGATGAGTTGTTTGTTTCAGCCAATGTCAATAAGTCAAAGAACTGTGATTGTAGCACCTCTGTCATAGGTGCAAATCTCAAATGATTTATAACTTAGAGGCTGAGAGAGTTGCCTGAGGCTCAAAGGTAAAGAGGTGCTGATGGAAACACAGTTAGGGTGAATCAAGGATAGGATTTCTATCCAGATCAGATTTTCTTGACTCCATTCTAGGACACTAACCAGTATACTATGCTCCTTCACATTAAATGCATAAATGTTGCCATATATACATGTGTGTGCACTAACAAGAAAAATAATAAAATAATAATTAGCCTTATTTGGAAAACTGGCTTCTAAGATGAAATCAATAAGATACAATTTGAGGAAATCCTGTTCAAGATGGTTGGATGAATGGGAGGCAAACTGCCCAGCCACCATATTGCTATTCCAAAAAGATACTGAAATTCACACCAGAACAAAAGTGATTAAAAAAATCTAATGAGAAATTATATCATGTGACATTCTACCTGGAATTGCATCAACCAGATGCAATTGCTTCAGGCTAGAGTAATAGAGGCTAACATCAACCCAGTTAAGGAAGTCCAACTTCCTTTTATAAAGGAAGACTAGAGACATGTAGTTAGCCACAAAACTGTAGGTCTGGAGGAAGTAGGAGTGGAGGGTCTCCTCAAAGAACCCCAGGAAAATTAGAAAGCCTCCAGTTAGTGAAAGCAACCATAGGGTCGTGGCAGTAATTAAGACTGAGACAGATAGGGTATTTAAGATTTCTGAGGGTCTTATCACTCTGTCTTAAGATGCCATTGAAAGCCCTGAAGGACTCAAAACCTCAAAGTACCAGTGGAGACAGTTCAGTAAGTGGACTAGCCATAAGGAACCAATGAGAGAGAAGCCAGCTGACCCACCCAAAATCACAGAAGAGGAAAATGTCTGGTACTGACAACAATTCAACAACTGGAGGTGGAGATATTTATAAAACAAAGGAAATATCAACCAGTACAAAAGTTAATGTAGATATAGAGATTCTGCAAAATGAGAAGAAAGTTATTACATAACAACTTCAAACAGTTGGAAAAAATGAATTCTCCACCAAGACTACTTGAATAACCAGAAAGAATGAAGTAAAATATTAAAAAATAAAAATAAAAAATTTCAGAAAAAAAGAATTAGAAGGAGAATAAATAACTTGGGAAAAAAATTGGTAAACCCTCTCCAAAGACTCCCTAAGAGCTAGAATAGAACAAAAATTCAAAACTCCATAAAAGTATCAAGTACTGTCAAAATAGCTTCAAAAGATGAGAAATAGAAGAAAATGTAATCTATCTGATACCAAAAAACAATGAACCTTGAAAAAGCAAACACAAAGATTAGATACTATATTTCAAGAAATCATAAATGAAAACTGCCCAAATCTATTAGAACCTGAATGCTGTGGAGAGAATTCAAAGATCACTTCTTGAAAAAGAAAAGACCCAGGAAAGGCAGAGTCCAATCCCATATCAAAGGGAAAAATGTTAAGATACATCTAGAAAGAGGGCTTTCAAGCACCAAATAATCAAAGTACGGTAAAGTTGATCATAGAATATATTCTAATTCAAAATTTGTCAAAATATGGTCCAAAGATTCACAAGTATCCCCTGGACATTTCAAAGGGGTCCATGAGATCAAAACTATTTTCATAATAATTCTAAGTTGACAATTAAAAAAGCCATTCCTTTTCCAACTACATATCCATTTAGGTTCGGATTTTCTTCAACTCAAACAACATCTCAATAAATTTAATACAGAAACAGACATGAGAATCTAGTCTTTTCTATTGTCATTAATTAAACTTTAAAAATGTAAAATGATACTAATCTTTTAGCACTTTTTTGTTTTGGAGAAAGTATTTTTCATAAAAATGTATTATTTGTTCATATATAATTAATTTATTAATGATACCTTTAAATGAGTTGATAAATATTTTTAAAATATATTAGTTTTAATTTCTAAGTGTAAAGGAGTATGAGAACAAAAGTTTTAGAACCACTACTTTGATTAGTAGAAGTAAATGGGAATATGGGGACTGAAAGTGCCCCTCATATTTAAATATCTAAATTTAAATATCGAAATATTAGAGATCTGATATATAATTTAGGTTTGTGATATTGTTTCATTGTCATAACCTTGAGTGTTGACATTTTTGTTTTTGTCTCTCTTTAAAATCCCTTATTTTGGGGTGGCTAGGTGGCACAGTGGATAAAGCACTGGCCCTGGAGTCAGGAGTACCTGGGTTCAAATCCAGTCTCAGACACTTAATAATTACCTAGCTGTGTGGCCTTGGGCAAGCCACTTAACCCCGTTTGCCTTGCAAAAAAAAATCCCCTATTTTGTCTACAAATTCAATATAGACATTAGGATAATTTTTTTTTTTAGGTTTTCACAAGGTAATGGGGCTAAGTGGCTTGCCCAAGGCCACACAGCTAGGTAATTATTAAGTGTCTGAGGCTAGAATTGAACTCAGGTCCTCCTGACTCCAGGGCAGGTGCTGTATCCACTGTGCCACCTAGCCGCTCCCAGGATAAAATAAATTTAATAAAAACAATATTAACTAAAATATTTAAGTATGTACACCTCTAAGATGAAATTGTAATGAACTAAATCTGGGTCCCTCAATGACTAGATATATTCAGTGATTTATTCTAAACTAAGAAGAAAACACCATTTTTGCTCTGCAATCAATTTCAACCAATTACTAGTATTTCTTGTATCAGCTGAATGTACATATTGCTATAAATAACACAGATAACAATGTGTATAGATTCATGGTAAACTAGAGTTTGCCTTCACATAGAGGTCCAATAGCTTTGTGGAAATCTAGGATTCTGTTGAACCATTTGGATCAACATTTTTTTTCAATTTTAATGTCTATATATTACAAATTCAGGAACCTATTCTCCACTTACAAAATTAGAATTGATCTCTCTATACTGGTTCCTCCTGAGTAATAAGAGTACAATAGGAGATCTAACATGCCCAGTTCTTTCACTGAAATTCTCCTAATGTTTGAATTATATCAGAAGCAGGGACCAGTGATTTATGTCAAGTTGGTCAATAGAAATGGAGGAGACTTATTCTTCCACCATACATATATTCCTTGTTTATTTCCTAGATCAAACTTAAATATTTTCTCCTTATATAAGTTATGTCTGAGGGGAGAATCACAACATATTGGCTAATAATAATGATAAGCTGAAGATTAATAGAATAAAAGTGGAAAACATACTGACTATAGAATTAGATTTTTGTTCAAATCTTGACTTTGCCAATGATGACCTTTAAGATAATTTATTTTTTTTTGTAAAAAGGTGGAATAATATTTTAATGATCTTTTCCTTTTAATGACCTATTCCTAGTCTCCTTATATTCCATATAAGCCTTTCCACATTTTAGAAAATTAGGGTCACCCCTCTCTCTCTTAACCCCTTCCCTAGCAAACAGCTAAGATGAACCATCATCTCCTGTATCACTGAGAGCTGTCATTGAATTATAATATGATTAAATAGCAGGGCATATGTTCTGGAGATAGCACATAAACTATTCTACAAATATTTTGGGGGGAGGCAATTAGGGTTAAATGACTTGTCCCAGGGTCACATAGCTGGTAAGTATCTAAGGCTGAATTTGCACTCAGGTCCTCCTGACTCCAAGACTTGTGCTCTAATGACTGTACCACCTAGTTGTGCTCTATAACTAAGTTTTTTTTAAACATTCCTGGTAGACCAGTGATGCCATCTTTCCTTTGTAGAAAAGGTGAAAATGAATCTTACTGAATCATTGAATCTGTTTCTAATGGAGCCTGCTTTTAGATTCAGTCTTTCCATTAGCTGTATGACCTTGGGTCAGTCTGTTTAGTTTTTATTTAAGATTAATTTATTCATCTAAAAAATGACTTTGATGTCAGGAGCCCCATGGATCCAGCTGACCTAAATATAAAAATGAATATAATTAAAAATATGTTTCTGGCAGCACCAAAAATGTCAGTACTCATACACAAAGGCAATTTTTTATTCAAATTTATTATTTATTCAGTTGCACCTTTCTCAAGATGTCCCCCTGAGGGTCTCTCTGGTTCACATTAAGATTGTAGACAGAGTTGAAGCTGTCAAGGAAATCCTTTTAGACTTAAATCTTCGACCATCCCCACAAAAAAATCTTTATCATAGCCTCTGAGAGAGCAAAACTGAGCTCCCAGCATTAAATAGAGCAGAATGGCAAAGCATTTCTGAGGGATGTTAACAATGCCAGGAATTAGTAGAATTTAGCAAGTCCCAGGATCTTGTCATTTTGGTTTCTGGGACACAAATGGAAAAATCCATGTTTCTTCCCCTTTTAAGACTTCTCTCCTGAAAGTTCAATGATTTTTCTAAATCATTAGATCTGATCTGGGGAACAAGATGAACTAAAATCCAATTCAGGCAATGTTTATTAAATTTCTACTCTGTGTAGAACATTGTGCGTTGTATTGAGAGAGATGCACAGCCTACACAAAAGAATCATTTCTCAGAGACTATTTCTCAATTGTTCCAAATATATTAGGATCACATGTACTCAAATTCTTAGGGGAAATGGAGAGTTGGGGATGGGGTGGAAATAAGGGTCACATCTCTCAAAGCAGGATGAGCATTCTAAATAAAAGGTAGACTTACTCACTGATATAAATAATTACCCATTAATAATTGAGTCTACTGGGGCAGCTAGGTGGCACAGTGGATAGAGCACCAGCCCTGGAGTCAGGAGGACCTGAGTTCAAATCCAGATTCGGACACTTAATAATGGTCTAGCTGTGTGACTTTGGGCAAGCCACTTAACCCTATTGCCTTGCAAAAACTAAAAAAAAAATAGTATTGAGCCTACACTAGATGCTGAAGATACAAGGAGAAAAATAAAACTGTATTTTACCCACAATTTTACCCAAGAATTGTATTTACCCACAAGGAGCTTACATTCCACTGGAAGAAAACAACATGTATACAGAGAAGTCAATATAAAATAAATTCAAAGCAAATCCAGAATTATTTCAGGAGGGCAGAAAGAACCAGCATGCAAGAGGGGGCAGAAGTGGGGATCGGGATAGTCCTTGAGTTAATGTTGAAGGAAGCTGGGAATTTTAAAAGCAGAGGTGAATTAAATAGTGAATTGAATATTAGATTTGGAATCAGAAAGATCTTCATCCAAAGCTCATACCTGTCGTGATATCTGTGTGGACATGAGCAATCACTTAATATCTATGAGCCATAATACTTCAAAGGATTGTAGCGAGACCCAATGAAATAATTTAAAGGGAATTCCTTGTAGTTATATCTTATGCTTGTTTTACATCAGTTTCAAAAAATAGACAATAGGTTCCTGAGTTTGTAATATATGGACATTAAATGTACGCACTGAATAATACACAATAAAAGGTTTGGGTTGTCTAAATAAGGCTTTCAATCTTTTGTATTTTATCTAATGAGTAGGGAAAAGAAAACCAAAGGTAGCAAGAACTATACATGCAAGCATATATCACTATAGATCCCCACCAGTTTGTTTGTATGTGTGTAGATGTTATGTATATGAGTGCACATGCATGTTTATTATGTTTATAGACATAGGCTATTTCGTCTTAAAATAACAAGTGACAAATCATGAAAGCTTCAGTATAATTAAGTGGTGCAGTGGATAGAGAATATAATGGGATGAAATGCTATACAATTTACATGAAGAGAGGGGAAAGGAGTAATAGCCAGGTACTATGCTAAGCACTTTACAAGTAACTCATTTGATCATTTGGAATTTTCTAGGGATATTTATCTCCTTTTAAAACTATATTAGATGCATACATATATGCATAAATTTGTACAAATAAGTACAATAAATCATTAAAAGGATCGGGATATCATCATTCCCTAGTGGGAGAGAGATCAGAGTGCATCTTGTAATAGTCTTAAACACCAATGAATCTGCATCTAATAATGCTGTTTCGAACTCCAAGTCTGTCATTAATTCTGCCATCTTGGGTCAATACTCAAACTTTCTCCATTTCCTATATAGGATAAGGACTGACTGCAATCATGAATTCATTGCTTTCAGATTATAAAACTGTTTCTGTGCAGAAGAGTATCTCCTCTTCAACTGAAGGTCTTAGAGTTGCTTAGAAAACTGAGAGGTTAAGTGATTTATCAAAGGCCACATGGGCATTATGTATTAAAAGAAGGGCTTTAATCTAGGCTTTCTCAATACTGAGACCAATTCCCTATCCACTGCCCCAGATTTCTTCCTATAAATATCAATTATAGATTGATATAGATGTATGCATGTTTATATGTATGTATAGAGAAACAGATCCAGTGAAATAATGATTCCATTCAAGTACCAGCTTACCATCTATGTAGTAAATACCACTATCTATTTAGACTTTGATAAAGTATAGCATCCTTGAGCCTCAGTTTCCTCATATGTAAAATAAGAGAATTGAACCTGATGACTTCTGAAGTTCCTTACAGTTCTAAGCCTATATTCCTATTATCCCACTGCACAGAGGGGCATCAGAGATCCAGAGAATTGGAAAATAAATTTCATGGTTCTAAATCCTTAGCCCAAGCTTGGAAAGCCCTTCATCATCTCTGCCTACTTGCTTCCATAGCTCCTCTTATGTTCAACTCAAATTCCACAATCTAGAGTAAGTCTTTTCCGATTCTCTGGTATATGAAAATTCACTCCACTTATTCCATAAATATCTTTGATGCAGTTGTTTGCATATTAAAACCCAAGCATCTTAAGAGTGAAGGTTATCTTTTTCCATTCTTTGTAACACCAGCACTTAGACTGATGACATTGGTTGATCCAAAGAAAAGATGGGGGAGCTCAAATCCTTTTGACATGTTATACATAATCCCCAGTTGACACCTATTTCCATACTTTACACTGGATGATTTCTGTTCTAACCATTTTTTGCTGATTTCAGGATAAAGTCATTACCCTCTTATAACACAGTTCATCAGACTTTAAAGTCTTCAAGTGCCAGACAGAAAACCCCTAGAGTGAAGAAAGCATTCAATGAACTCCTAAAGTTATTGCTGTGAAGTCTAGTCTTTGCACCTGTTCAGGGAGAAAGTAAGTTACAAAAGCATGTCTAAAAGAATTGCAAATCTTTATGAGGCCCCTCTTCAACGGCTTCATAGGATATGGATTTACTCCATTTTTAAAATGTTTTATTAGTTTTTGTCCAACTCTAATCACTATTTTCTATACCCCACGCTGCCAAAACTTTCAGGAAATAGACTATTCCCTTCTGAATTCCTAACACCAAATGGCTGCAAACTCAATAGGTCCTTGGAGATGAAGAGCTGTGATTAAACCAGGGAACTCCTAGGAGCCCTATGAAAAGTGCATAGGCATTAAGACCATCCTCCTACCAAACACTGCACATTCTTGCTCTTTTTGCCATTGCAACATGGTTGTGTTTTTATTATTATTAAAAATGTATCAGTCTGAGGTGCAATTACTACCACAGAGTAACATAATAAAAGGGAAAGAGAAACAGAAATCCCAATGCAATATAAACACACTGCTGCTGTTTAAATGTACACACTGAATAATACATAATAAAAGGTTTGGGTTTTCTAAGTATGGGTTTCAATCTTTTGTATTTCATATGATGGGTAGGGAAAAGAAAAACAAAGGTAGCAAGAACACCAGATATTATCCCACAGGGAGAAAAGAACAAGAATACCAAATGGAAAACCAAAATTTCATAATAATGAAAATGAAAATAAATTAACAAAGGAAGGAACAAAGAAAAATGAATGGATAGATAGAGGAATGAATGAATTAATGGGGGGATAGCTAGCTAGCTGAGTGATAAAATAAATGAATGGTAGAGAGATGATAGATTAAAAAAATTAAATCTTGTGTGTCTTGCCCATTTGAATGTCTTCTGATTTGGATTTCAGGCTGACAAATACCATTATATCTTCCTAGAGACTAAAAAAGTGTACATTAAAACAAATGCATACATAAACACAAACGCTAATTTCTTTATAAATACTGCAAGACTCTTAAATGAATTCCATTAACCATTATTTCTGAAGTATGCATTATAATTAATTGTAGATATTTGATTAGGTGAGAAAATGTTTTAGGAATAATTAGCCATCCCAATTCCCTCTGTTATTGGATTTCAGTAGGAAATGATGATATTTTTTAAAGATAGGGTCTTCCCCCCATCCTTTGAGGCTTTTCTAACTTCCTTCTCTAATTCTTCCTTATGTTAAGGAAAAGGTCCTGAATTCTCAAACATCTATACAAAAAGCACCCTAGTACTTAGGGGTGGGTCCTTAGTACATGCTTATATGGGTGTCTGATCAAGTATCACTGATTCAGAGAGATTTATCTCAAAAACCTTTCTATTCTATCTAAACTAGTTGTACTTGGAAATGATATTCCATTTCCTACTGCTAAGCCTTTGTCCATGTCTATGAGATAATGTTTTATTCATTGTCCTCAAAGACGACCATGACATTGGGGAGCTGATGACATGACAAGTACCTGAATTGGATAGGAGTGAGGCAATGCTGTGCTAAGCCTCATTTTCTCCTCCAGAGCCATCTGGGTCCAGTTCCCAGAAATGAATCAGGATGACCAGAGATGGCCCTGGATATGAGGCAATCATTTTTAAAGGACTTGCCCAAGTTCACTCAGCTAATGTCAGAGGTTGGATTCTAACTCCCATCCTCCTGATTCCAAGTCCAATGTCCTATCCATTGTGCCTACTAAATGGTCCTCTTTCCAGCATGCAACCCATGCTTAGAAAGCTCTCCATCCTCTATTCTACTTCTTAGAATCCATTACTCCCTTTATAGACATATTCTGGTGCTATCCCCAACATAAGTTATTTCTTGATCCCCTCTATTTGTTTGCATTCCCCTTCTAAAATTAATTTTATTTACTTTTCCTATACATGTGGGAGACAATATAAATAAAACTGAATTTAGCAGAGGTAGCTTGGCTTAATGAATAGTTGACCCTGAAATCAGAAAAAATACAGGTTTCAGTTCTGCCATGACACAAAGCTGGATGACCACCAAGGAAGTCATTTACTCTGATCACATTTCACTTAGCTCTATAAGACTCCAACTATATGGACCTGCATCAGTTAAAGGAATGATTTTGTTCAGAAGTTTGCCGTAGCAGTGAAATCACAGGTCCATTTCCTATCTCTTATGTCCTCTGTATAGGAAAATACCAAGGTATAGAGTATAAAGAGGTGGATTGACCTCTGTTCAACTTCTTTCTCTAACTCCAGGAGATTATGAGCAATCTTTTAGGTTCTCAGAGCACCACAAAAATCTTTGACTTTAGGTTACAGAAGAGTTGCTTAATGGCATTGAGGGAGGGAGTTTCCAGACTGGAAATTCCCTATACTAATAAAATCACAGATACAGACAAAATGAAATTATTTTCTTCATTTACTTTATCTTCTCCTTCCCAGGCGTCAGTCCCAGTAAAAGGTAAATCCTTTGAGGTAAGGGAAAATTACATTTTTGCCTTTCTATCCTCAATATCCAACAAAGTGTTTTTCACACAGTTCGTCGATTTGTTGGTTCTTGAGTTCATTATTGAAGAAGACCAACATGACATCACTATGTTAGAGATAAGTTGCGGGAGGTCTGATTTTGACTATCAAACCAATATGAGATTGGAATGCTCTTCCAAGATCGGACACATGAACACTTGGGGTTGTTGCGCTAAACATATCCATCTCAATCTCTTAATAAAAGCTCACTTAAAATGAAGGAGGAATTCGTACTAGTAGGTTGGAATCTATTCAAAACATATTGATGAGTTCATTCATTTTATCATTCAAAAAATACTTATTAAGTGCCTACCATGGGCAGATACTATGTGAAGAGCAAGACTTAGGAAAACAAGAGGTAAAAGAGAGTTCCTGTCCTGACTTGTTCCCAAAGAGCTCATAGGCTAAAGAGGACAACATGCCAACAACTACGTCTAAACAATCTATCTACAGGATAAATTGAAAACAACTAATAGAGGGAAAGCATTAGTTTTAAAGAGGAATCAGGAAAGACTTTCTGAAAAGAATGGGATTTTAAATAAAACCTGTAGGAAGTCAAGAAAGTTAGGAGATGGAAAAAAACAATCCAGGGCGGGGAATTTCAGTGAAAATGCCCCAAGTTGGAAGATGGAAAATCACAAAGTTACTGGATTCCAGAATTCATAGGCAGCAGGGAAGGAAGAGGGAGGTTGTAAGGTGTTCAATTTAAAAAACCCATTAGATAACATTTATATCTTTTACCTATTCATTACATTTTCACTTACTCATCTTTAACTCAAATGAACTGACTTAGGTGAATCACAAGAAAATTTCTAGGTTAGCATCTTCAAATTTATTAATACTCCCATGATAATATTTAAGCATGAATTACTTTGTCATCTTGAGTTACTCTCGTACAACGTAAAAGCAGACAATTTCTGGGTAGGGAAGGGAAGCAGAGATGCAGTTCAGTGCTCCAAAGTCATAGCCAGGTAAAAAATAAACGAAAAGTTAAGGTGTACTTTCTTTGGACCACCAAAACCTAAGATGATAGAAAAGTCCATTATATAAATGGAGATTCTGAACAAGAGCAAATAGCTAATAAGTAAAACATTTGTCTAATTCAATTCATTTTCCCTAAGCATTTCTGAAAGTCATTTGTATTTTCTGCTTCTGTCCAAGTCCTGTGCTGATTGTTCCTGTCAGTTCTATTCTGCAAGCACCAGAAGGACCTGGCCAGGAAAGTCTAACCTCCTCCTGATTCAGCTACTTGACATTGAGCTAAAACAATGACCTCCATGGCAGACTATCAAACCATTTTAGCAAAGGACTTGATATGATTGGATGAGTACCCAAGCAAAACCTCTGTAGTTAACTTTTTCCTGGTCTGTTAATTTACTGCTTCCCCTCCTGCTCACCATTTAGGAACTTCTCTTGTTGTGAGGTTCCCTTTGGTCCTTCATAACTCTTTGTGATGTTCCCATTTTTATAAGACTTCAGATCCACATATATGTGTTTATGAATCACTGGCACCACAATGGCACCCCAGCTGTTTCCCCATTTATACACAAATCAATAAAAGTTAAGCCAACTGCATCCCAGGTCATGCCATCTCTTGCTGACTAAGAGGAAGAAAGGATTTACCCAAGAGAACCCTGAAGCTTTTAGGCATTCAATGAAAGGTCTTCTAAAAGTTTCAATTATCTCACTCATCAACTGTTTCATAAGAATAGCTGAAGCCTATTACCAAAACCATCCCATTCAGTGATCCCACCCCTGAATCCAGATCTGTGGAAGGAATTAATGGAGCTCTCAGTGTATATGTGGGGGAGGGGGCACTTACTCTTCAGTAGCAGAGAATGTCAAAGTCCTTTCCAAATATCAGTCACATATTAGGGCAGCCAGAAGCAAATTCAGTAGGCCCTGAACCAGGTAGTGTCTCTTCCTTCACTCAAAGAAGTTGCTGCTGATGCAGTGAATTCATAGCATGAGATTTCAAACCTGAGTTCTTCAAAAGAACTCAATTTTAAAACCTCATGCTAGTTGGCACAATGGATAGAACGCTGGACTTAGAATCAGGAGGATGGGAGTTAGAATCCAGCCTCTGACATTAGCTGAGTCAACTTGGCCAAGTCCCTTAAACTTGATTTCCTCATATCCAGGGCCATCTCCGGTCATCCTGATTCATATCTGGGAACCAGACCCAGATAATTCTGGAGGAGGAAAGTAAGGCTAGTGACTTAGCACAGCATCCCCTCACTCATATCCAGTTCAGGTGATTGTCATGTCATCAACTCCCAGATGTCAGGGTCTTCTTTGAGGACAATGAATAAAACATTATTATCTCATAGACATGGGCAAAGGCTTAGAGGTAGGAAATGGAATATCATTTCCAAGTACAGACTGGTTTAGATAGAACAGAAAGTTTTGGGGGATAGATCTTACCCTAATTTACCCATGCTCCATTCCCAGATGACCCTGAGGGGTACAGAATATCAGTAATCCAATAACTTTAACTGCTATGAGATGGCATCTTCTGTTAATTGAAAAGGTCATCATCACATATTTAATACTTTCCATCTGAAAAAGAAAATGTTGCTTCGGGTCACTCTCTGATGACCTTCCCAATTATTTTGACAGTTGGATAGTTTGGGGGAGATAAAGGCAAGGGGACACAGTAATACAGTGCTGATGTTACCATCAATACTTGGTTTGAAGCCCACCTCTGTCCCTTTTTTTCCTGGCATTCCATTTCTTTGGTCTCCGTTTACTCCATAAATTTCAGGGGTTGGTCCAGTAGGCCTCTAACATGACTTTTAGCTCTAAAATTATGATTCTCAGATCCCAGCATAGGGTCAGTGAATTAGAAATGGCATACAGGGTAAAGTACTGTTCATTGACCAGTCCCTATATTGTTTCAGCAGAAAATATAGAGAGATAAATCCTACATTGAGGCAGGCAGTCAACTCAAGATAGTAGCAGTTCCAGTGGGAACAATTAAGAAAGTTTGCTGTCAACATCATGAATTCTGAGCATGAGATCTAGGCAGGCAAAATATTTTAATAGCCTAGCTCAATAAATATTGTTCTCTTGTATAAAATTGTTTTTATCAAGTACATTCCCTTGGGCATTTGTTCTTCAAATTCAAGAAAAGAAATAAATTGAATAGTCAAGGCACAGATTTCCAGGACCACTAGACTATGGTGAAAAGCAGATTAGGCATGGACTCAAGCCATCTGGGTTCCGATCCTGATTCTGACACTTATCAGCAGTCACCCCCGAATCTCAGATAATAATATATGAGAAAGAGAACATGCCTAGTGGATAATTATCTGGGCTTGGGTAACTGTACTGGGTAACCCTGGGAAAATCATTTAACCTTTCCATATCTCAGACAGCTCTCTAGGAATATAAATTGCAAAGAAGATAACTAATAGTGGAGGGAGATGCTCTCTGATGAGTCCCTAGACCAGACATGGCAAACATGCAGCTCATGGCCAACAATATTCCCAACTGTAGCCCAGATTAAAATGCAATTTAGAAATATTTAACAAAATAAATAAAAGATAAAACATAGTTAATATTAAATTTGAAAATAAGTCAAGATGTGACTCATAGGGATCCTGAAAGGACAAATCAGTGAGCCCCATTTCTATTTGAATTTGACACCAGAGCCCTAGAAGAATGAAACACAGATCTGATGAAAACAGAAAAAAACCATGAAAAATATAAGGTGTCAACCATGAGCAGGGACTGCTGTTAGGAACTGGTGGAGATATAAAAATTAAATGAAAGTTCTTATGCAAAGCCTTCTGGGAAATTTGAGAAAAATAAGACAGTATCTCTGACCCTGGAGAGATTACTGTCTTATTTAAGCAGTAAACTATGTGCATAACTATATTGTCAAAGGCCAGTAAAGAGAGTTAAGAAATCCCCAATTCTAACTTTTAAAGATTTCAGTCTGGTTCAGTCTGGTTCCAAGAGACTGAGGTTAGGGATTGGCTTTTGTCTCTTTTTGGATCCCTAGTGTTTAGCACAATGTCTGGCCCAAAGCAGGCCTTAGAAAACATTGATTGATTGATTGATTGGATTTTCTTCCAAATTGACTTGAAGGAAATGACCATGAAGAAAATCAAGAGAAGTCAGAAACCTCATTATCTGGGCAGGACCATCCTTAAGTAGTTCACATTGAATTTTTCATTCAATTAGATTTGCTCCAGGTGGAATGATGAGATTGAATGTTGAGTCTCCATGTTGCATGTTTGTTGTAAACAGAGCACAGTTCATCAGATCTGGCTTAAATTATAGGAGAAATTGGACCAGAAGATAGCAGATTTTGCTGCTGCCTCTGAGTGAATTGAAGCAGCTTCCAACAACATTCTCATACCTGTTGAAACAATACACCTTTCATCAGGCAACAAAGGGGGTGAGAACCCTCTCTGGAAATCTCTGAATCATATACAAAAGTGAGACCTGGCAATGAAACACATTTTAAGCATCCGGAAACAAAATCCCGTAAGACAATAAGAGAGAAATGAGCAAATAAAGTATAGGAAAATGTGTAAAGAATAGATAAAGTTATTTCCAGTGGCAAAGATATTAAATTAACAACCACCAAAATCAGACTTAGGGGAGGGAGTGCTGTTAGAGACAGATATAAAATGTAATTTACAACTGAGATCCAGGAAGGAAAAGAGCCAAATGATACACCATGAAGCCCTAAGCCTGCTCAAAATATCTTTATTCTTATGTTAAAGGATAAAAAGGAATGGGCAGACAAAAGAACAACAAAAAAAAATCACATTTGTGATAGCCTGATAAAAACATTTAATTGTAATAAATGAAGCTATTTACTGAAGAGAGCAGAAAGTACTGAACAGAAATATGTATTAAAAAACAAAAGAGGGATCTTCATAGAAAATGCATATTTAAACATAAAGGAATACAATGATAAAAATTAGATTTCTATAGCACTTAAGAATTTATAAAACTTTTGGGTAAAAGCATTGCTTCTTGCAGGTAAAGGACCTGGGTTCAAGTCCTATCTTGGCACACTTCCTATATAACTACAGAAAAATCATTGAGCTTCCCTAGACCTCAGTTTCTTCATCTGTGCTTTACAAAAATATGTCTTATGATATGGTTGGCTTAGATGACCTTTTTGGTCATCTTTTAAAGAACTACGTCTTAACCTTCTTTACTCCTTGCAACACTGGCATGAGGTGAGGAAGACAAGGATTATTCCAGAAGAAGAAACTAAAGTTCAGAAAGCTTTGAGTAAGTTATTTAACAAGTTTAAGATAGGAATAATCTTTAAATAAGTCTTCTGACCCTGCATTTGCTTTCCTCATTGAGGAATATTGGACTGAGGGTCAACTTTTGACTTAAGATCTGGATTCAAATTCCACCTCAGGCTTACTAGCTATAAGACTTTGAACAAGTAACTTAACCTTTGTAGATCTCAGTTTCCTCCCCTGTAAAATGTGTACAATAGTAGTACCTATTTCATAAGATTATAAGGTTAACCAAGAGAATAAAAATAAAACATCTTGTAAAGTGTACAGTACAGTGGATAGAAAAACAATATAATTGAGAGGTGTTATGGTATAACAAATAGAAGGCTAGCCTCAAACCATGGACATGTTCTGTAATGTGTCATCTGAGCTACTACAAGTATAGGAGTCAAAATAAGTCAACAAATCTTACCTCTAAAAAGCAGAGAAGGTGACAAACCTGCTATGGTGGAGAGAGTTTTCTAATTAGGGATTTCTCTATGTAAATAAAATGACAGGGTCACTCCTTAACCTCAATGATTATTATTTGCCTTAATACAAAGGGATTACATATTCTTTAATGCCACTATTGCTAATATTATTAATAGCTTTCTTTTATATAATACCTGAAAGTTTGATAAATTAGGCAGTTAAGTGGTGTAATGAGTTAAAATTCAGTCTCAATCACTTACTAGATATATGACCCTGGGCAAGTCACTCAACTCAGCTTCCTCATCTGTAAGATGAGCTAGAGAAGGAAATGGCATACCACAGCAAAAGGTTGCCCAATATCTGTGATGGAGAATACCATCTATATCCAGAGAAAGAATTGTGGAATTTAAACAAAGACCAAGGATTATTACCTTTAATTTTAAAAAAAAACATAAAATGGTATTCTTATTATGCAATTTTGCTATCTCTTATACTTTATTTTTCTTCCTTAAGGATATAATTTCTCTCTCATTACATTCAGCTTAGATCAATGTATACCATGGAATGTAAAGACTTACAGAATGCCTTCTGGAGAGAGGAGGGAAGCAAGGTGGGGGAAAATTATAAAATTCAAAATAAATAAAATCTTTCTTTAAAAAAATATTGCCCCCAAAATTGCAAATGGCAGCACAGAAGTAAAAAAACTACTGAACAAATAAATGCTATATCATTTTATCTTCACAACAACCAAGAGAGCTAGATGCTACTATTATCACATTTGAGAAAACTAAAGCGCAGAGAAGTTAGTTGCTCAGGATCACACAGCTAGTATCTAAGTGCAAATTTGAACTCAGGACACACTGAATCTGAGTCCAGAGTTCTATGCATTTTACTATATCTAGATTATGTCCTAATGAATATTTCTAGGAAAGATTGGTCTTATTTAATAAGTCATTCTAACCTATCATTATACTGTATGTATTGGCCAAATTGATTTAATAACGTCCATGAATCCGACATTCCATCTCCAAACTCCATGAATTGATACAGGTAGTTTTTCATGCCTTAAAGGCATTCCCTATTCATCCCAACTCTTAGAATTCTTTACTTCCTTCAAGACTCAACCAGGATGCTGCCTCTTATATTCAGCTTTCCATAATGAATCGTATTCTCATCCTCTTCAAACTATCTTCTATCTATTTATCTGTTTTCTTGTCCATTTCTCCATTGGTAGAATGTAAACCTCTTAAAGGCCAGTAAGTTTTCACATTTGTCATTATTTCCCTGGTGAGTAGTCAAGGACGAATACAGGATCAAAAATTTAAAGATGGATGGGATCTTAGAGGTCATCTTATCTAAATCTTTCCTTTTGGAGAAGAGATCCAGAAAGGTTAAGCAATCTGTCCAAGGTAATAGAGGTCAGAAGTAGTAGAGTTAGTATTGAAACCTAGGTCTTCTGATTCCCAAAAACTTAAGACCCACTATTCCATGAATATATATATATATATATATATATATATATATATATATATATATATATGAAACCCACTATTCCATGCTTATATCATATATATATATATATATATATATATATGTATACATATATATTTAAATTCATCACTAAAGAGATCACTTTGTTAGCAACTCAGGCATCTCTGGATTCCCATTTGTCATTCCACAAATTACATCATCATCAGCTTGTTGGTGTAATTGCAACCTAATAATTAAGGAACAAGGAGAGAGAGAAAGAAATAGAATGTATTGTAGGTAGGTCTATATTCATCTATATACATATATATTGAGATAGATCTATAAAAATAGATCTTTCTATAGAGATATATCTCTATATATGTATATCTACATTTGCATATATGTATATTAACAAATATATACATGCCTTTGTGTGTGTGTATGTGTAAAAAGAGAATACTGGAAGGGATGGACTAGAAAATAGACAAGGAACCAAGAAGAAAGGTTTTTTACCAGAAACAAAAGATATTCATCAAATTTATTTTTAAAAAAATAATTTTCAGAAAATGATCCAGCCTAAATTGGTAGAGGGAATTTATTCATCAGTAAGCACTCTATA
Organism: Macrotis lagotis; assembly: GCF_037893015.1. Classification (NCBI taxonomy): domain Eukaryota; kingdom Metazoa; phylum Chordata; class Mammalia; order Peramelemorphia; family Peramelidae; genus Macrotis; species Macrotis lagotis. The sequence continues at coordinate 31,073,941 of NC_133664.1, read as the reverse complement.
CCAGTAAAATCACATACTCACTTCCTATCTCTGCCCCTTCATCAGGTTCACAGTGAAATCCTTTTTTTTTCTTTCCTTTGATGCAAATTCTTAATGTTTTCCTTCTACCTCATTCCCTTATTTTTCTCTATTTCCTCCTTTATTTTGGCAAGTTCACTGTGTGTTTACTTTGCTCATCTCTGTTAAGGTGACATACTTGTCCCCAATTTCTGAACCCAAACATCATTCTTCTGTGATATTTTCTCACTAAGGGATATGGTTCATGCACACAATTTGATAGACGTCCTGCTGTGTCAATACACAGACAAGGGACAAACAGACCTTCAACAGGACTGAGTTTTATTGCAACAAATCTTCACTAGAAATAATAACTGCAGCATAAAAAACTGAGGACTAAAGGTAAGGGTGGTCCCTTTCTTCTCCTGTAATCAACTTTTTCTCATCTAACAAGCCATTCTGTTAGATTTTGGAAGTCTGTGACTTGAAAGGTTAAGGAGATTAGCAGTCACACATGATTTGCAAATATTCAACTTGACAATTTTCCAGAGATTGTCTTGATGCCAATGATCCACTATTTGGCATGGTAGCATGAAGTGAACCCCAGCCTTGGTATAGATAGATACTATGGAAGGTGTGGAGAAGAGACTATGGCCAGAGAATTTGAATGATAGAATAGTTCCAGAGAATTTGGGGTAGGAAAAAAAACAACAATAGAAGTTTGGGTGAATGAATGGAAAAAAATCTAGAAGTCCTCTTTTCCTCTTTGGTTTTTGTTTTTAAATGTCTAATTGGTCACCATGTCATGGTCGTGTTCTTGCCATCAGCCTACCACCACTACTTCCTGCCAACCAGACTATCAGAGGTCATGATCTGGAAGAACCAAAACACTCAGCATTGGATCTCTGGTCTTGGGCCAATGTTGGTGGGATTGTCCAAAGCCAATGATAGCATACTCAGTCATACCTGACTCTATGTGACCCCATGGACACTGTCCATAAGGTTTTCTTGCCAAACATACTAGGGTATGGTTCCTTCTCCATTGTGACCTATCCTATAGATGATTAACTGAAGCAAATAAGGGATAAGTGATATGCCCAGGGTCTCAGACATACAACTAGCAAGTCTGATTTGGTTCAAATCTTGATTCCAAGGCAGGTGCTCTGTCCACTGCACTACCTAGCTGACTATAGTAGATAATCGCCCTTAAATCCTTGCTAGTAATCCCCTCTGTGTCTTTAAATTCTGCAAAATAGTAATAAAATCTCTATTACTTCATTCACTATCTCTATGACTTCCCAGAATCAAAAACTATCCCTCTATGTACCATTCTCCTATATAAAGTCTTCCATGCTTCAAGGTAAATTTCCTTGAAGACAAAGACCATCTTTACTTCCTTATTGGCATCCAAACTTTAGCACAGGGTCAGAACATTGTAAATACTTGATGAACCCTTTTACATTCATTCATTCATTCATTTTGCTTCTATAAGCCTAGTGATAAAAGAGCTAACACTTATATGGCAACAAATTCTCTCTCTTATCCATCACCACCTCAGTTTTCCAGCCTTATCTGATATCCCCTCCCCTTCTCAAATTCTATATTTCAACCTCAAGAGAGTGCCCCTTCTATATGGGATCATTTTAGCCAATGGATAGGGAAGGAAGAAAGGGTAGTTTTGAGATAAACTTTGATAAGACAACCACACAGGAAAACCACACAGAAAAAAAATTACATGTGAACTTTGAAGGTAATGACTGGGAAACTCTTTGGGAGTCATCCCTTTGAAGAGACCATTCTTTGGATCAGTATGGCAAAGCTAAGCTAAGACAGGTTTTGGGTGAATAAAATTGATTGGTCCTAAGAGCTGATCTCAGGAGACAAGTAGCTGAGACTTGGAAGGGACATCAGAGCTTGAAGCTTGGAAGAGCTAACTCAACACAGAACAATTTGCTTTTCTCCTCATATACTGGGGTAGGAAATACCTCAGAGTCCAGACCTAGCTTTTCCTTTGATGAAAGAAAGCTTAGAAAATCTGGAAGAGAAGACATCCAAGCAGAGAAGATAGAAGAGAAGTGACTCTACCTGTCTAAAGAGCAGAAAAGCCTAGAAGAGAGGTTTGGGTGAGGAAGGCGAGAAAGGCAGAAGAAGCCTCATAAACCAGGAAAATGTACAGCCTCTTCCTCAGAGAGATGAAGAGGAGCAAAGTCTGCAATCCAGAGATGTGAGTGATCCCCAGGCATATCTTTTCACTATTCATATGCTCCTTTCTGCTATAGTTCTCCAAGCTTGTTTATATTTGTATTCATGCATGTATATAGGTATATCTGTATGTTTTGCATATAGATATATAGCCATATAATTTACTTTCCCTTATGCTTTCTCATTCAATAAAATTTCCATGGAAATTTCTCTTCAAAACCTAGTTTGCAGTCTGGCACATAATAGATGTTTAATAAATGCTTTTGTTTTGCTTTGGGTTTTTTTTTTTGGCAAAGGCAAGGGGGGTCAAGTGACTTATCCAAGGTCACAGAGCTAGGGAATTATTAAGTGTCTGAGGTTGGATTTGAACTCAGGTCCTCCTGATTCCAGAGCAGCTGCTCTATCCACTGTGCCACCTAGCTGCCCCAAGAAATGCTTTTTGATTACTATGTAGCATTCCCCTCTACTCAACCAAAAATGCCATGAAAGAAGCAACCATGCCTCACTTAATCACTGTGACTCAACCATGGACAATTATGGTGCCCTGTACCCAGTAGGTGTTTAATAAATGAGTGCTGATTTGAATAAAACAGAAGTCTATATGAGAAAGGGAGAATTTTTAAGAATCAAGTCAATTATTACTCTCCAGAGAACTCCTAGACATCATGATTCCTTTAGACTTCTAGAGAATATCCCAGTTGGTCCTACCAAATGTGGAGCACTCCCTCACCCCACACTCTCACACTTTCTCTCTGGCTGTGGCTCTGGCTCTCTCTGGCTCTCTCTGGCTCTCTCTCTCTCTCTCTCTCTCTCTCTCTCTCTTTACTTTCTTTTGTGTTGAATCTCCTTTTAATAAATCTCTCTTTCTTTTCCACCTGCATTCCTGGGTTGAAAGTGGGATTCTTCATAGGTGGATAACCAAACAATCAGCACCAAGTAGCACCCAGAACCCCCTGAATTCTCTGGGACCAAACCCATGGTAATTCCTTTCAGGATGCTTAAGTAGAAACCCCTTCTCCTGTATGCTCTTAATCCTTCTCCTACTTCAGGGATGTGCGTGTCTGTGTGTGTGTGTGTGTGTGTGTGTGTGTGTGTGGTTTTATCACTTTGTTAATAAAACTGGTGAAATCATCCAAAATAATTTAAATGAAAAGTCACAGTCCTCCAGGTGATAGGCCTATAAAGTTAGGCTTAGCCTTTCTCCCTTAAATAATGGTCGATATTGAGCTCTTTCCTGACACAGGGACAGTGTGTTATTTTTTATAAGGTTTACGGCCCCACTAAAAATCTCTATGGCTGGCTTTTTTTCAGGGTCGTTTATCTTTTAATTACTATCAGTTCTAAGTTAATTAACCTCTCCAGGTATCCTGCTCTGGTTAGAATGCTCCATAATCCCTAGGAGACATAATTCTTTTGTAAAGACAGAAATACAAAGTTCTCTGAACCTTAAAAAAAAATTCACTGCTCCAGAAGAAAATGAGGAAGGGGAAATGTTTTCTCCTATTCACAACTAATGAGTGCTATTTCCCAGCATTCAAGAAGAAAATTTCCTACCCAGCTTCCTAGGCAGCTAGGTAGTATAATAGATGATGCACTGAATCCAAGGACAGGAAAACTCATATTCTAATTCTGCCTCATACTAATACATTGTTAGTGGAGCTGTGAATTGGTCCAACCTTTCTGGAGAGCAATTTGGAATTACATCAAAAGTGTAATAAAAATGTGCCTAACCTTTGATCCATCAGTACCTCTAGTAAGTCTATAACCTGAAAAGATCATGAAAAAAGGTAAAAACATCACTTGTTCAAAAATATTCATAGCCACTCTGTTTGTGGTGGGAAAGAATTGGAAATCGAGGGGATGTGCATCCATTGGAAAATGGCTGAACAAATTGTAGTATATGTAAGATATGGGAACACTGTTGTTCTATTAGAAACCAGGAGGGATGGGAAAGTCATGGAAGCCTGGAAAGACTTGCATGAATTGATGTTGAGTGAGATGAGCAGGACCGGAACATTGAGCAACCTAACAGTAACATGGGGGTGATGATCCACCTTAATGGACTTGCTCATTCCATCAATTAAATAGCCAGGGTATCTGCAATGGAGAATATCATCTGTATCCAGAGAATGAACTGTGGAATTTAAACAAAGACCTAAGACTATTTCCTTCAATTTTACCATCCTTAATATTTTATTTCTTCCTCAAGGATGTGTTTTTCTCTCAACACATTCAATTTTGATAAATGCATAGTATGGAAACAATGAAAAGTTGATCAGATTGCCTTCTGTGGGGGGAAGGAGGGAAGGGAAAAATTGTAAATTCAAAACCTTTCAAAAATGATAGGTAGAAACTACTATTATATATAATTGGAATACAAATAAAATATTTATATAATAACAAATTTCTGCCTCAGATATTTTATAAGTACATGATCCTAAGAAAGTCCATTAACATCCATTGCCTTAAGTTTCCTCATCTGTTAAATGTGAATTTACCTCTTAATGTTGTTGGAGGTTTAAAATATTATCTCTAAGGTGGTTGTGAATCTTAAAGCGCTATTAAATTCTATTATCAGAATATTCATTAATGCAGTCTAAAAGTAGACTGTGTTGTCTAGTTAATTGCAGTGAATTGCCCCTCCTAGTGGGGAAGAGGGTCATGAAGAATTCTCTTAAGGACAACTTTTTGGCATGTTTAGTGGAGATGTTTGACCAAATATAGATTAGACTGATTTTGATACCTAAAATCTCTTCAAACTTGGGGATTTTTGTATTTTGTTAAGGGATAATCCAACTCTTTACCTTGAAAGAAGAGCAGAACTCACTGAGATATCAGTCAGTTATTCAACAAACATTTATTAAGAACTCACTCTGACATTATTCTACTCCATAACCTCCATTTCAATCAAGGCTATTCAAATCAAACTCAACAAATGTTCAACATAGGCAAAATGTGAGTTGAATAAAGCACTCAGATTGTGGAGCCCAAAAGACAGACGTGAAAAGTCAAATTCCTAGTTCTGCTGTGGAGACATGATTTACACAGGTAAAATAATTATCTAAGTGTGAAATTTTTTCATCAAGTGAAAAATATATATGACATATATATGACAACAAGGGCTATAAAAGGTCTATGAATGTCCTTAACTGGGTAAGATTTAATGGAGAAGATAAATTATTCATCTAATGTTTTATTGTAAAGAGAAGTATTTCACTGGTTTAGAGAGTAGTTAGGCATCACAGTGAATAGAATACTGAACCAGGAGTCAGGAAGACCAGAGTTCAAATCCAGATTCATATACTTACTAACTGGGTGTCCCTAGGCAAATGAGTTAACTCTTTTTTAACCTCAGTTTCCTTATCAATAAAAGGAACTGGAGAAGGAAATGCCAAACCATGTCATATCATTTTCAAGAAGACCCCAAAGGGCTTTAGGAAGAGTCATACATGACTAAAATGACTGAACCAAGGATGTCATGATCATAGGGAACTCCACCAATTATAGATAAGAACTGTCACTTGAGTCTCCTAGTTCTCGAGGATTACTTAGAACATTGGGAGATTAAGATGCCTTATCCACAGTCACAAAGCCAGTGTGTGTTAGTTGCTTCACTGGGGGAAGAAAAACAGAGAGGACTACAAAAGAGGGAGATGTGGAAGGGACCTTAAAAGTCATTTAGCCCAATCAATTCATCTTACAGATAAGGATATAGACCCAGAGAAGGAGAATCATTTTTCCAAGGGTTCACACCCCAAAGAAGACAAGTGACTTGATCAAGGGAGTAGAAAGGACTAGAATTCTACTCCATAGCCTTTGCCTCCAAATGCAACACGGTTTTCCCCTACTCCTCAGCAACTTTTCTAGTTTGCCAAGACTCTCCAATAAAATAAAATAATCAATCAAAGATATTTCCTTTGGTGAGTGTTTTTTTGCTTTTTTTTAAGGCAATGGGGTTTCAGTGACTTGCCCAAAGTCAAACAGCTAGGTAAATATTAAGTGTCTGAGACCAGATTTGAAGTCAAGTCCTCCTGACTTCAGGACCGATGCTCCGTCCACTGAGCCACCTTGCTGTCACTGGTGAATTCTTTAAGAGCAATGATTATCCAGCACCTAGAGACATGCCTGACAAACAATAGGACCTTAATGAATATATATTTAATTACTGGATTTTACCTTTCTTTGTATCCCCACTGCTTAACACAGTAACAAACACATAATAGGTGCTTTACAAATGTTTATTGACTTATTGACTGCTGTATTACCATATCTTGTAAAGATACTGTACCTAGTAAAGATCAGCTGGAAATGATTAGCCCACAAATAGAAGTGAATAATCAGATTTACATCAACTTCTAAGGTTAAAGGAATTATTTCTGAAGCCCTTCTTTCTATTCAGCATTCCAGTGGAGAATGGAAAGGGAAGAGAGAACAAAGTCAGTATAGACCTGGGTTTAAATCATGAATATCATTTACTAGCTTCCAGTCATTGACAAAATCATTTTAACCTACCTGACCAACACCAGATCTATAAAATTACTTTAAAAGTAAATGCAGGGGTGGCTAGGTGGCACAATGGATAGAGCACCAGGCCTGCAGTCAGGAGTACCTGAGTTCAAATCTGACCTCAGACACTTAATAATGACCTAGCTGTGTGGCCTTGGGCAAGCCACTTTACCCTGTTGCCTAGCAAAAATCTAAAAAAAAAACATAACGGCAGTTATTTATGTATTTGTACATGTATATTTAGAATTTACTTTCTAAATATTAACTTACCATATAGTTGTGAGTTGTTGGGATCTGGGTTCAAATCCAAATGACTGGAATTTGACTATAACTTATGTAAGCTAGAAATAAGTCTTGTAATCTTCCTAGGCCTCAGTTTCTTCATCTGTAAAAAAGAGGATTAGACTAGATGACCTCCAAGATTCCTTTCAACTCTGATTCTATGATCTATTATCCTTTGGTTGATTAAACATTGATCTAGACTCACTGCCAGACAAATATTCCTTCCCTTTGGCTCTACAAACACTTTGGATTCCAATCACCCTAGTGGGGACAGACATTTCCACAATCTTTTTGAAAAAGCTACAAATATCTTCTACCACCCTACTCTCATCTGAATTTGTGTCTCTAAAGTCAAACAGTGCTGGAGCATCATGGGAGTTTTCTTACTATTCTGCCAGTTGTGTTGGCACCTTCCATGTGAACAGTATTTGTCACTCAATAAAAAAGAAATTAATTATTGAGGCAAGAACTATTCCTTTTGGCGGGTTACTTCTGTACTTCTCATGTATTATCTGAACTAAGGGAATATTCTGGCTTTTTCCGTGAACAGAAAACTGTGTCTTACCCTATTGCTTTGTTCGCCTCTATACCCCTGATTTGTTTTTGTTTATGTTGATTGTTATGAAAGTAATCATTGATTGTAAATTGTACCTCTATTACATAAATCATGTCATTTCAGAGGTGACAAGAACCCAGTAGTTTTCTTCATACATATTACAGGAATCTCCTCTAAAACATATCCAAGAATCGGTCCCTTCAGCATTTAATCAAAGGTCTCCAAGGAAGGATATCACCCCTGCCTCTCTAACTCTCCATTATACTTTTGGACAGCTCTAATCAGGGTAAGAAGTTTTTGGTTGTTTTTTTTTTGTTTTTTACTTTATCAAAGGAATTGATATTTGTAAAGACAAAGAGGCACAAAAATTAATAATGTCTGGCACATAGTAGGCACTATATAAAGGATTATTCCCTTAACTTTCCCCTTTGCATCAGGTCTAAATTTACCCTTTTTGCACCTTCTATCTGCCCTCCTGGCTAAATGGAACCTACTTAATTCCTTTTCTCCCACTTACATGCCTTCAGCACTCAAAGATATTAAACCTAATGCTTTACCTCTCTAGACTAAACACCCCAATTTCTTTCATCTTCTTCTTGTGTTTCACAAACTGGAGGTCATTCACTATGCTACTTGCCTTCCTCTTGCCAATGCCTAGTTTATCAAGGGTTCCACTAAGATGGTGACTCCAGAATCAGCCCCAATAACTTCATAGGTGACATGACCAGGGAAGAGTAAGTAGGGCAATTGTCTCTTTAGTCTATCAAGTTTTTACTCTTATTGTTACCCAAAACGACTTTTTTGCCACCATAACACAATGTTGTCCAAGAGAGCATTGTGGGTAGGAGGATTAAGTCAAGCTTCCAAATGGACCTCACAATACTCTAAACCAGGGTTGTCAAAAATTCAATCCCTTGTGGGTTTGCTAGATGCTTTAGTAAGTGAAGCTGAGTTGCTACAGAGCTCTCACTAAAATGGCAAATCAAAATATATTTTCTATAGTTCCAATGAAAACTTTTAAAAGTAAGATTGGACAGCCCTGCTCTAAACAACCTGCACTTTTGAAGAAGAAATGATAGTTACCCACCTCGCATATATCTTTAATTTATAAGATTGATTTCTTGTATTAAGTTGATATATTACTTTTACCTCTTAACTTTCATCTTATTTTCTTTGGTTTCATTTTCTAGCCTTTTAAGTATCTTTTTGGTTTCCTGACTCTGTTGTTTAGTGAGTTACTGAATTCTGTGCCATCTGCAAATTTGGTAAGGAAACCATTTATGATTTTATTCAAGTCACTGAAATGAATGTTAGACAGTTAGGAGTGACTATTAGAGCAACTTTTATAATAAAGCCATTTTAATCTTAAGATGCAAGCTAGTGAAAAAATACTTCTAATAACTTTTCCTTTCTTCCTCAGTTATATAATTCCAAGAAATGCTTTTTGAGGATATAAATCACATAATAGAATCTCATAAATCACTGTTAGATTATTGGCAGCCTCACTACTCTAGAACAGTTGCAGACTTGAAAATAAGACAGAGCCTCTAAGCATGAACAATGATGAAGATATCCTAATGGAAATGAAGAATCTAGAAACATCATAGGCCTGATGAGCTCACCAAAGAAAAGAAAGGAGTTAATAATAAGGGCTATAATCCATCTTTACTGATGCTAAAAGTAAGATGCATAGGAGAAGCCACAAAAAAATGGAGAAAGAAAAAAAAGAGGGAAAAGGGTATGGAAAAGTGGAGGAAAGAAAAAGAACTAGCAGAATAAACAAGGAGCAATGGCAGTAATTTAAAACAGAAGCAAAAAAATGAGAATCAGAGAATAAGGATGGTCATTGGAAGACCAAAGAAAACAAACCAGAGCATGTGACTGATGACTTTTCTCTTCTATGTTCAAGCTTTGCAAAAATGCAATCATATTCTAATTATAGGGTAAGAGGATAAACCTTAATTGTATTTGATATCTCATTCCTTTAGCAGGAAGAGGAGGAAGAGATATTGAATCAGTTAATAGATAAAGTAGTAATGTAAACAGAACACCCAGAACATTGTGATTGACAGAGTGAAAGTAGGACTAAAGAATATGAAAATAATTTGACTGAGTGATCCAGGAGAGAAACTGAGCAATGGCATGGTGGCATTATGGGTGGGAAATGCTATTTCCTTCTGTGATCAGGGGTAACCAGATGGTCCTGTATTTAAAAAAAAATCTCAAAGCCAAGCTAAGACCAGGAAACTTCAGATTAGAATTTACAGTATAGTACCACTCAATTTGGAAATTAGTATATTTTCCTAATGACCTATCCCTTCTGAATTCATTTTTTCTGAACATATAAACTCTTACTCCATTGCAAATCATCAAAGTAAAATTCACTTTTATGGTACAGAGTACATAGAAGCAAGATTAAAAAAGATAAAAGGAGCAAATTTCATCTGGTAACAGCATCTGAAGGAGAAAAAGTCATTAAGAGATCAGATATGCTGAATCCTCAAGCCCAGGAAACTGAGCATGGAAGTAGAACAAAAGACTCTAGAGCCATGGCCTTCATTCATGTTTGATCAATAGGAAACAAAATGGGAAATACCCCCCCAATGGGTATATTTAATCATTTCTGATTTGTACTCACATAATACTATGGTAACAATTAAGTATATCCAAAGAGAAATTTTAAAGGATGAAGTCATGCTCCCCACTAAGGGAGACCACTATGTTCTCATTTAGGCTTTATTGATTAAAGATCAGTGAAAGAAGGACAAAAAATGTAAGGTCACTAGAGCAATTCTGAGGAAGAGTTGGAGTCCTTTTTGGAGCAAGAAAATCCATTTAATACTTCAATGCAAATCAGTAAAATTTTATTTTCTATATTAAGATGCAGGGTTGGACAGTGAGAGCATTATTTGGCACATAAAGAAATGTGTCTCTTTGGACTAAGTTGGTTTCTGAATGAATCATTTCTACAGGCATTTGTATACCCCAAAAAAGCAATTATTTTAAATTCATAAAGGGTCTGTCACTGACCATAGGGGCACTTTTGTTGTATTTTGGGGAGGGGATATAGATTTTAAGCTGCTATTCTATAACTCATCCAGAACCACCTTCCAAGACTTATTGGATTCTATCTTTTGGTTGGTTTTGTACAAGAATAAAAACAAAGGAACACAAGATTTCGGCTTTAGAATTCACTGTCCATTAAATACTGAAATGGAGAATTAATCTAAAATGTCTTTAATCATGTAAAGAGATGAAATTAAAGTCACACTCTTTCATACAACACATTATGAATGTGACCTCAACCAGCAAGATGTGGCCTCTGTTTCACAGAAAAATATATAGTATGAAAACAATATTTAACAACAAACTAACAATTAGCCCAGCTGTCCCTATAGAACTACTGTATTCTAGTCTCATAAAATTGTAGAGTTATAGACCTTAAAAGGGATTTGAGTCCAACCTTCCTCATTTTATTGGTGAGAAAACTACAATATAGAAAAGCAAAATGAACTTAGTAAAGGTCAAAAAGATATTAAGTAAAATCAGAGGACATTGGGTTCAAATCCTACTTGGACTGCTTAATATACCCATGTAATGATGGGTAAGAATTGATCATTCAGTCTTTCCACACTCCTTGCATCTCAGTTTCATCATCTGGAAAATGGGAGATTAGGAAGAGACAGATTCTGAAATCCTTTCAAGCTATAACAGTTAAAATTAAGGTGAGAATCATTCTAATCATTTCACAGTTCAAGACTTTTGATCCTGTACCTGGACTTTTATAAGAATTTTTTTCTTCTGAAAAGAGGTTAGTAGAGAAACCTGATAATGTTTGCATGAATTTCTGTAAAGTAAGAAGAAAAAGTATAATTTACACTGTTATAAAAATGTTATAAAATGGAACAATTTTGAAAAATGACAGAACTATAATCAAAGAGATGACCAAACATGTTTCCAAAGAACTGATGAAGAATGCTACCCCCACACTTCCTGACAGAGGGGTGATGGACTCAAGATGAAGAACAAGGCATACATTTTTTGTTATGGTCAAAGGGGGAATTGGTTTTATTTGACTATATTTTTCACAAGAAATTTTTATTTTCAGCATGAGAAATGTGGGTGAAGGAAAAGACAAAGAGAAAGAAAGGAAAGGAGAGAGAAAAAGACAGAGAGATGGTATTTGTCCTTCATTCTCAAAGAAGAAAACCATGACATCAAGATGCCATAAGAAGCACATAAACTGGATTTGAGTCAGGGGGTTTATGCTAAGTCACCAGTCTCACTTTCTCCTCCAGAGCCATTTGGGTCCAGTGATCAGATATGAATCAGGATTACTAGAGATGGTCCTGGATTTGAGGCAATCCAAGTTAAGTGACTTACCCAAGGTTACAGTGTCAAGTGTCTGAGGCTGGATTCAAACTCCTGTCCTCCTGACTCCAAGGTCAGTGCTCTACCCACTAGACAGATTGATGTGTGTGTAGGTGTGGGGGAGAGAGAGAGAGAGAGAGAGAGAGAGAGAGAGAGAGAGAGAGAGAGAGAGAGAGAGAGAATGAGAAAATGTTTATAACTTAAAAAAAAAGAGGAATCACCCAGAAAGAAAGTAAAATTAGTTTGATTGTTTAGAGACCAGTATGACTCCTTTAAGACTGGAACATTTAGCTTTGTGACATTGGGAAAGTAACTTAACCCCATTGCTTTAAATAAATAAAAAATATCGAAAAAAATTGGAACATTTTCTGAGTAATGAAATGAAGAGTATCTGAAATGGAATTTAAAATATATGTTAAAATACTTAGATGCTTTCTACAATACCATGCTACTTTCTCCAGTGCTATACTGCCTCTGAGTACAATAGTTAGTGGGTCTCATGATCATTCCTAACCACCAAAAATGTTTAAAATATTTCCTGTGGACCTTCTTCCTGAAGAAGAGGCTTTAATATAATATTTTAAAAATATTTTCAGCAAAAAGTAAAAAACTTAAATTGGTAAAATCATAGTTAAAGAATTCATTATTAGCTATTTGGAAGATTCATTTATTTTTTAAAAATCTATGGAAAATAACTCTGAAAATTTTAATTCCTTCAGCCAAAGCTATTTATTCCTCTTCCAGCTTTGTTTTTCTGTCTCTCCTACTCTCCCCTGCAACACATCACTAACACCATAGGGAAATGTCAGCTTCTCAGGTCATCACTTTCAATTTCCCATGTCACTCTATGATGGAGTCAATGGCTTGGAAAGGCCCAGACTTGAGCTAGCAGTATTAAGTACTTTGGATTCTGCTGACATCATCCCATTTTATTGCCAGGCTAGGAGAGGCTGTCCTCCATGGGAACATTATCAAAGGAAAGAGAAGATGCGAGGCTCTTTAAAGTTGTTGACCTATGCTCCACTCCTAATGTACCGCCGGATGGCACTTTGCCACGAACCTACGCTATCTATAGTGAGATTGATCAAATCCCAATTTACATTTCCCAAACTTCATAGTCCTTCAAGATCTTTGCTTGTTTCTTCAAAAGTAGTAAAAATCTAATAAGACTCCCTATATCTGGAGGTTGCTATAGCTCCTTAGAGCAAATATGAGCAACACTAATTTCCCTTTGGATTCAATCAATGCTCTTTCTCAATTTGTTCAAGGAACTAATGTTGAATGGCTTTAATTTTTAAATTTATACATTTGGTTCTAATTTTATTCATTGTATTCATTTCCCTACTTCATCCCAAATAGACAATATACCATTTTAAAATGTTTTAATTTGTTTCTATTCTCTTGGCCTTCTAAATGCTTTTTATTGGAGAACCTTTTTGTTATAATAGATAAGGGAGACCTACAGGGAGAGAGAGAGAGAGAGAGAGAGAGAGAGAGAGAGAGAGAGAGAGGAGATTCTAATTCTACTTTCTTCGACAAGCATCTGAGCTCAAATTGTCATTCTCAATGTGGACATTGGTACCTGCTTCTACTGCTCTGATGAATTTTGCAATAATGACAGTTACTATTTTGGATTCTGTGTGATTACAGTAACAAAGACAATGCAGAAGAAGCTAATATTTCCAGTGCAATTCAAAAAATATGCAAAAACAAAAGAAATCTAATTTGTGCAAGCAATTTTAACTTAAATGATTACTTTTGCCCTGAAACTAATAAGGTTACTAAACTTGCTTGAAAGAATAACTTATAAAGCATTTTTACTATGACTTTGTCTCCTAGCTGCCTTGACACAAATTACTTCTGTATGCAGCATGCAAATCTGCATAATTCTGGAAATATATAATAAATAACGAATCAATCTATTTTTCTTTATAGTTATAGGAAACTTCTAGATAATTAAGGGAAGCAATACATACACTTTTAAATGTAGGGAGGCAAGGTGGTCTGTCTAATCTAGTCAACATGGTAAGGCTCTATGACTGTGATTAACTTTAGTATGAGGTGCACACCCACTTAGGTTAAACAAAAGTCATGGAAATGCACTTATTGGAAGGAGTGTGGTAAGAGGCTGCCCCATTGATTCAGTGCACCTGTGATTCCTTCCAAGTTCATCTTTCCCATCCTCCCTCTTGGAGGTCCTTAGGCAGAAGCTAACAATCATTTATTGGAATTTTACAGTAGATATTCCTTTTATGGGTACACTGGAATAGATGGTCACCAAGGTTCATTTGAAGTCTAGAAAATTATGTGATTCCATAAATTCATCATAAGGGGATCATACAGTATTAGAGATTCTTGGAATTCTATTGATATTGTTTTGGATGATAATGTATAGATCTATGAAAAAAATCTCATATATAAGAAATTGTTATGAAGTTTGATTTAAGGGGAAATAATTATGCTCAGAGGTTAAGCAGTTAATGTTTTAAAAGTCAATTGCTTATTATTCCCTTCCTCATGAAATTTCTTTATTTTGTGAATGGCTTAGATTTTAAAAGCAAAAAAAAACAAGATACTAATGGCAACTTCTTAATTCTTTTCCCAGGAATGTTTGTTACCTTTTCTTCAGTAGAATATTAGCTCCTTGAAGACAAAAACATTTTTATTTGTCTTTTTAGTCCTATCCACTATACTCTTGTCATGAAATCTTTGATTTGAACTGAAGAGAATTTTGTAAAATTCTTAAAAGAAATCATATACCTTTACCCAAGATTAAACAAGTGTAGTAAACTAGTTTCCTAGTGGAAACCATATAATATTCTAGATTGGCACTCAAAAAGCACAGTGTATGTTCCACACAAATGTGTTTTCTTCCTATGAGAAAAAAAAATCAGTGACTTTGTCTTTAATAAATAAAAAAATAATAATAATGACAAATATCAAAGGAAAAGGTGAAAAAGAAAAAAAGAGAATAATGGACTTGCCTAAATCCAAAGGAGTTTGGGTTTATAAATAAATATAAAATGTAAATCAGAAACAATCATTGGATTGGACTGATAATTTGCATTTGGATGCCAAATAAAAGATCAGATCGTTGACCCAATTGATTCCATTGGATCAGGAAGCCAAATAAAGTCAACAAACCACAAATTGTCAACTTGTCTTCTTTAGTATTCCTTATGACTTATTCAGATCAACCACTGAATGATTTGGATGCAAAGTTCAGAGATCATACACCAAAATTTTGAAGGCAATCAATTTAATTCCTAAGGACTAAACCAATCAACATAGCATAAAAGTATAGTCATGGTGCAGGAGGCCTTGTAATAATAAGGTTCAGATAACAAGGCAGGTACCTCGCATTGGTGTAAAAGAAATGAACTAGCTTAGAATTGTACTAGCAACAGAAGAAAACTACATACTGGAAAGCAATGACTGAATCTTAGGCTCAAGTACCAGGGGCACTACATAAGCATCCTATCTACCAGCCTCATGTTACTATTCTTCCTTTATTCTTATCATCACCACCAATCAAACCACAACTATTCATAAAGACCTACTATGAGCCAGGCACCATGTTAAATAAAGGAAATAAAAGTAGAAGAATAAAATAAACCTAACTTACAATGATCTTAGGTCACTTTCTGTCAGTTCTTTTCCTCCTCTTTGGCATCCTTAATTGGTCCAGTGGAGATACTCAGTGATATAAGGGGGGAAAAAAGCATTGATCTTAGTGTTAGAAAATTCTCAGCCTCAGCTATTTAATAGCTATGGGATCTTAGGCAAGTCACTTAAATTCTGTTTCCATTTTCTCATCTGTAAAATGGTGATAATAATAGAATCTACAATCTCAGAGTACAGATCAAGGAAAATAATGTGTGAAAATCACTTCGCTCATCTTAAAGCATAAATACTGGATATTATGATTACTATTGTTGGTATATTGACCCACCATCTTTTGTGGCAGCTCATTTAACTTTTGACTAGATCTAATTTTTAGGAACTTTATTTTAATCAAGTTTAAATTAGTTCTTTTTTACCTTCCACCCTTCACTAAATGGTTCTGGCCTCTGGGGCCAAAGAGAACATGTATAATCCCTCCTCCATATGACAGCCCTTCAAATTCTTGAAGACAGCCATCATTTCCCCCTGAGACAACTGTCATTGGAACTGTTCGTGCATAGTCTGGTTGACCATCTGTCAGAAATTTAGTTAAAGTGATTTCTGTATGGGGTAAGATATTAGATTATAGGGTATCTAAAGTCCCAACAAGCTCAAACATATTCATCTCTCTGTTCTGTCTCTCTGTCTCCCCACCCTCTCTCTCTCTCTTCCCCCACTCTCTCTCCCTCCCTCTCTCATTAATTATGATTGCCCTGACAGATACAGTCAAACATACACACAAATATATGCAGACACTTTACATACATGTGTGTATCTAATTCAACATCTGTTTTGAGGATAATGGTTCATACTTAACTTTAGGCTCTCAGGCTGAATATTGATTTTGTTTGCTGATTTTTTTTCTCTTGAATTCACTATTTATTAGGCAGAATAGACTCCAATAGCAGTATTTAAGTACTGGACAATTTTCCCATTATTGGAAAATCTTCTGTAAAGTTTATAGGTAGGAAAAAGGAAGAATCATAGAATTCAAGAATTAGAAAACACATCAGTGCCCTCTAATCCAAGAATTCTTAATCTAGAGTCCACATACCCCATAAGGAGTATATAACTTTAGATGAGGAAAATGACATCTTAAATTTCACTAATATCTAATTAAAATTTGACTTTTCTTTCCAATAGGATTGCTTTTTAAAATCACTTCTCTAAAAACTTTACCATAGTTTTTAGTAGATGACCAAAGGAACCAAGGAAAAGCTAATAGCCCCTGCTCTAGTCCAAGTCATATAGGAAAAAGCCCTGATGTTAACATCTGCAACAATGTCTATGGGACTAAGATGACAGTTCTGTATGTCTCCTTCCAGGAGAGAAGGTCAATAAACAAAGCCATAATCTATGCACTCATTGTGACATAAGTCATATCTAAATTTTCATAGCATCTTCAAAGCATGATACAAAAGGTTTTCCACCCTTGGTCCTAAATGAAGATTTTTAACCTCAGGTGTTTGCTCATTCAACCTAATATGGCTGTAAATTTTGCAATCAAACAATAAATTATCTGCATTAGTGTATTCTGGTCAGAGCATGCCCACTGATCAAACTGAAATATTTAATATATTTTCCTATTAATATACATTTTCTTTTACAAAATCTGTAGCTAATTACATTTTCAGATGACCAAATTCTCAAATGTTGTAATAATTAAATTTTCATCCATGTCAAATTTGTTGAAGAGCAAATCAAAATCTCACTGACAGTTAAAGAATGACATCTGGCAGAATACCAACTTCCTTTGAGGGGTGGCTCTAGTATGTTCTGCTCAAACTACCAGAGATCATGACTCCTCAGGGGGAAAAAAAGGAAAATCCTTTTCCCTCTTATAGGAAAATGTTGAAGCCTTCTTTTTTTAGGGGTCTCAGAATTTATTTTATTCATGAAGATGGATAGAATTCATTCACTGATGAAAAGTTTATCAAGCATCTACTGTGTACAGTGTAGACAAGAATCAGTCCCACTCCACATAGAGCTTCCCATCTAATAGGATTATGGAGTACCTGTTTTAGTGTGACTGGCTCAGTTTCTGTACAGTCTGATGAATCAGATCCTCATGGGGGGTGGATAGGTGGCGCAGTGGATAAAGCACCGGCCTTGGAGTCAGGAGTACTAGGGTTCAAATCCAGTCTCAGACACTTAATAAATTACCTAGCTGTGTGGCCTTGGGCAAGCCACTTAATAACCCCATTTGCCTTGCAAAAACCTAAAAAATAAGATAAGATGAGATAAGATAAGATAAAATAATCAGATCCTCAAAACATTACCAATCTGTTCCACTGAGGCATTTGGAAAATGTCACTCTAGTACTATTATCTTAAATCCCTTTTCAGCCTTTCTTTCATAATGGGGGGGGGGGGTTATCAATTTCTTATATATACTTAAACACGTTTTTTAATTAAAATCTATCTACTAAGTTGGTAGGTACTTTTAAAAGAGTCAGTATGACACATTGCCCTAAAGGTTTGTGATAGAATCTTCCACAAGAACACTGAATATTGTGGAAAGAGGGCTCAAACTTAGAAGACATGTGGGAAAAGGGGTAACAAAACTCCCAGATTCCTTTTTACTAGAATTCTCAAGATGTTCTCTTTTGAAATGATATTAAGGTGTCCTTTAAGGTAATTTGATCGATTGCTCCATCACACACATACAGTGATAAACCACAATCTTGGCTAATGTTTGAAGGCAATTTTACATGGTACGTAAATTAGAGAATGTTCCAAAGGGACAGAGTCAACTAGGAGAGCTTTGAAGTCATATAAAACTTTCTCCTTACAAAGAGATAATTAATATTAGGGGAAGAGTAAATGTTTGTTTAGGTGCAAAGTTACCAAGGGTTTATGATGTGCTAGCAGTGTTCAAAAGCAAAAGCAGGTCCTATCTTGAAGGATTTACAATTTAGGGAAGAAACAAAATGCAAATAATTAAGCACATAGAGGATACATACCAAGGGGGGTGGGGTGGAAGGTAATCTTAGATAAAAGATAGCAGTATTCTGGGAATCAGGAAAATTCTCCTAGCAAGGTATCTTGAAAGAAGCTGGAAATCAGCCCATTTAGGAAAGAGACTGTTGTAGGGATGGAGTAGAACCAGTGCAAAGATAATCATTTGTAAGAGGGAGTATCAGGGTCAAAGAACAGAAAGTAGACGTGACTGAATCATCAAATGTTTGCAAGACTCTTTGCCTTAGTTTCTCCACCTGTAAAATAGGCTGGAGAAAGAAATTGTAAATCATTCCAGTATCTTTCCCCAAAAAATCCCAAATGCTGTCACAAAGAGTAGGACACAACTGAAAAAGAACTGAACAGCAACAGAATATAAAAGGCCTGAAAATTAAGGAAGAGGTCAGGCTAGGAAGACCTCCAAATATTAAAATCAAAACATAATGTGTGATCCTGGAAGTATTAAGGAGTCACTTGAATTCACTAATTGCAAGGAGTGTGTGACATGATCAAACCTACTCATTAGAAAAATCACCTTGACAACTGAGAGAAAGCTGGAATGCAATAGAGACAGGTTTGAGGTAGGGGATTTAGTTCGTTTGGCATATAAATGTTTATTTCCTTTCTCTCACTAAAGTTCATATATTGATCTGGAAATCATCTGCATAGACTTGATAGCTAAACTCATGATAGTGGGAAGGAGGTCAAGGACAAAGCTTTGGGAAATGTCTCAAACGCCCAAAAAAAATGCATGCCCAAAAGATTGTTTTATGGAGAACTCACAAGAGGCAAAGGCTCATGCAAGGAAGAAAGGGGATGTCCGAAGAAACAAAGCAAGAACACTCTGAAGGTATCTCTTAAGAAGTTTGGAGTTGATTATACAGCATGGGAGACACTGGCATAAAACTGCCCAGTATAGCATGCCCTTATCAGAGGGTACTGTGTTCTATGAGCAAGACAGAATTGAAGCACGTCAAAGGAAATGTGAGATGTGAAAGTTTAGAGAACCCATCACAGGTGTTTACATGGTCTTTTGTGCCCCACCTGTGGGAGAGCATTCTGAACTCATCTGATTGGCCACAGTCAGACACACTGTAGCTTGTCCCTAACATGGTGACATCATTTTGGTCTCCTTTGATAATAAAGGACAAAAACCAACCAACCCTTGGTAAATATCTATGGTTAGTGGTTATCACGTCCATGAAGATTTATCACAGAGACTCAGAAAAACTGATCATATAGTTGGAAGAACTAAAATATATCAGTGTCATAAAAGGAGACAAAATATAGTCCAAAGCCAAAGAAGCTCATAATGACTCAAACTAAGGAAAGATCATTAAATCTGGTTATTAAGAGATCATTGGTAATATATGGAGGGAAGTTAGAGGTCAGAATGCAAAAGATTTAAAAAGAGAGAGAAGAGAAAGTAGAGGCAGCAGGTCTCGAAGGAGAGAAATATAATGTGGTTGATGAGATAGAAACTAACAAATCTTTTTTTAATGAGAAGTAACTCTTTCTCCCCCCAACTCAAACCCTGTTTCTTTATGTTTCCAATCCTGTTTGCTGTTTTACATTTAATGTAACAACCATCTAATGAAGGCTTATCATTATATGTCACTGTGGTGACCACTGGGAATACAAAAACAATGTGAATAGCAGTGTTTGCCCTCAACATGAAGACTACAAATTTTTTTTTAATTTTAAAGATTTTATTTATTTTGAGTTTTACAATTTCCCCCCATTCTTACTTCCCTCCCCCACCCCCCCACAGGAGGCAGTCTATTAATCTTCACATTGTTTCCATGGTATACATTGATCTAGATGAGAGAGAAAGCATATCCTTAAGGAAAAAAACAAAATATAAGAGACAGCAAGATTAAATAATAAGATTTTAAAAAAAAAAAAAGAAAGGTAATAGTCTTTGGTCTTTGTTTAAACCTCCACAATTCTTTCTCTGGATACAGATGATATTCTCCACCTCAGATAACCCAAGATTGTCCCTGATTGTCGCACTGATGGAATGAGTGAGTCCATCAAGGTTGATCATCGCCCCCATGTTGCTGTTAGGGTGTACAGTGTTTTTCTGGGTCTGCTCATGTCACTCAACATCAGTTCACACAAATCCTTCCAGGCTTCCCTGAATTCCCATCCCTCCTGGTTTCGAATAGAACAATAGTGTTCCATAATATACATATACCACAATTTGCACAGTCATGCCCCAATTGATGGACATTCACTCGATTTCCAATTCTTTGCCAACACAAACAGGGCTGCTATGAATATTTTTGTACAAGTGATGTTTTTGCTTTTTTTCATGATCTCTTCAGGGTATAGACCCAGTAGTAGTATTGTTGGATCAAAGGGTATGTACATCTTTCTTGCCCTTGGGTGGAACTCCAAATTGCTCTCCAGAAAGGTACAACATTTATTTTAAAAAAACCAGCAAATAAACATAATTGGTTAAGGGAAAGAGTACTAGCAACCTAGTACTAACAATCTAGAAAGGATTCCGCAGGAATTTGCCACTGAGGTCAAATTTGAAAGAAGTTTGATACTTAATGCCAAGTCAATATTTCACAAAGAGGCTTGCCCTCCTCCATGCTCAAGACATGTCTAAGACTGATTCAACAAACTACTTGTACCAATCAGCTCTGGTATTTTATGGTCATTTATGGCCATGGAAGTCTTTCATCTGGCAATGCCAGGGGTGTATGCATTTCTCACCTCCCAATATAAAACATACCTATTGATTCTGGTATAAGAAAGACATAGCTATTTATTCAAGAAGGAGTGTGGGCTATTCTCTCCCAGTGGAATTTTCTATCTCACCATAATCATTTGAGATAAGAAATGCCAATTCAGAATAAATTAATAGCTATGTCTCTTTTCATAAAAGGATTTTCTATAGAGGAAAAGGTTGGAAAAACTGGCTGAATGGTACTGAATTAGGCAATGGGAGTTTGGGGATATGGATTTATACTTAGGAGGCAAGAGAGTGGAGTAAGGAACTCCAATAATTTCTGGCAATACCAAACATTTGATTTAGGTATCAATTGATACCTAAATTCTTCTGGGATTTGGTTTGGTTTTGTTTGGGGTTTTGGGGGGTTTTTTTATGAGAGGGAATAATATTTTTCCCATCCCCTAATTGATTTCAACCCAATTTATTTCACCTCCATAATAGGTCCTACTTGCTGAATTGAAATAGTTTTCTTTTTTTATTAACAAGGTAGAGGCACTTTTATAAAACTGTCTCCTGGAAAAGGTTGGGGTGATGGGGCACCTTCTTTCACAGGCAGATTTAGCAGACTTCAAAGAACAAAAGAGATAATGGTCTATCCAATTCTCCAGAGGCCAAAGCTAAGTAAGCCTGAATTCCAGTATAAAACCTTAGCTTTTTAGGAGAAGTTTGAAGACAAAAGTTCTCTCTCCTCTTTTCCATCTCCTTTTTCCCCTGCTCCTCCTTTCTTTCTCTCCCTACATCATGATACTATTATTCAATTTTAAAAGTAACCATTTTGTCCATCTATGCAATAATTCACAGAACATTAAATATAAATGATTAATACTATATCTATCTCAACTTGTCAAGATGAGAGAAAGTAAGATAATAACTGAACTTTATATAGGACTTTTAAGACTTGGAAACTGCTTTATATAGATTATCTCATTTAATTACCTTTATGTGAGGGAAGGTACTGTCATTATTCCCATTTTACAGATGAAGAAAAAGGTCAAAAGAGGCTCGGCCACTTGCCCAAAATAACAATATATCAAGAAGGATGCTAATTCAGGTTTTCTTTACTCAAAATCCAGCTTCTACTTACAATACAAATGTGTTGATCTCAGTAAAACTACTTCATAGTTTTTAAGAGATTATTTAATAGTTAGTATATATATATATATATATATATATATATATATATATGTCACATGGACTCATTTCAGACAGTCTTTCAAGAACAAGGATTTTAGGGGGAATGATTCTTTTACTGGTGAGGAGATGGAGAAGAATTATCTAATTAAAATTATTCTCTGGATAAAGTAAGTTCATCTAGTGATTCTGAAGTGAATGATGCTTTACATAACTGCCAGTGAGTTGAATAATAAGCAATATCATTCTAATATCACTGAGTAATTTCATTTAGAATTGGCACAGAAATAAGAAGTTATCTTAACCATGCAGATTTGAGGGAAAAGATAGGGAGGAAAGGATTTATTCAGGATATGAGGAAACTGAAAAAAAATCTTATCTTCCTATAACTGAGCTATGTAATTGATGGGTCATCTTTTAAGTCTTTCATAAATTGGTGGTAAACAAATAACTTTAAAATCTGCTCTATTTCCTTATTCTTTACTAAAATTGTATTGTGATATATTATCATTGAATGGAGATATACATATAGCTGCCAATCACATGCTAAGTACTATATAATATTATTTCATTTGATCCTATCAACAACCCTGAGAGGCAGGCTTTTTTTACAATTAAGGAAACTGAAACCATCACTTTTGCCACTGTATTGTTTAGCTTCCCAAGTAACCACATAAATAAAAGATAGATCTCTGAAATATTCTTCCCTGTGATAATTAGCTCTCCTTCCAGAAAAGGTCTAAAATAAGATATGTGAGCTCATTTCAAAAATGTTTAGAGGCAAACACATTTTTCTCTGTCTACTATACAGCAAGAATGCAGCATGACTTTGCTACTGATGGATATGCCCATTCAAGATAGGAATTACTTCTAGGGCAGTAGAGACCAATGACCATGTCTCATTAACTTACCTTTGTTCTGGTTCAAAGTCATTTGATTTTAAGCCTCAGAAAATCTTGCTAACATCTAACCCTAACTGTGACCAGATATTCTTCCCAGCTTTTGTCAGCTAAATTTGGAAAGTGTGAATAAAAGATGCAGCTTATCAGCACTTAGCAAAGTGTCATAATTGGTAAATAATAGGCAATTAATAATTGTTCTGATATGGTAGAATGTGGTAGAGTAGGGTAGGTAGGGTAAGTTATTATATTGCAATGTTAAGGAGAGGTTCTTTTTTTTTAGATTTTTCAAGGCAATGGGGTTAAGTGGCTTGCCCAAGGCCACACAGCTAGGTAATTATTAAGTGTTAAGTGTCTGAGGCTGGATTTGAACTCAGGGATTCCTGACTCTAAGGCTAGTACTCTATCCACTCCACCACCTAGCCACCCCTTAAGGAGAGGTTCTAATCATTCTAACTTAGAAGAATAGAATTGACTTAGCCATAAGATGACCCTAAAGGGATGAAACCCATTAGACAGGATCAGGGAGGAACATCTAGCAGAAATAATATCCCAGAGGTCACATGAGAAGATGAGTAGACCAGTATCCATCTATGTGCCTAGTTGGCACCAGCATATCCTATAGGACCAGATGACAGAAATAGAGCGATAGATTCATTATAGAAGTCACATTAGTGAGGAGAAGACCCAAGTTAAAAAGTATTACATAATCAACAGAAGGCATCAGTGATCCTAAAAAATCACACACCAGTATGAATTGCTTCTTTACAAAAGGCCCCCAGTTTTCTAGGTCTGTGATTTAAGTGAGTATGGGCACCCCCCCCATCATGTTTGTACTTAGGATAGAGCATACTCCAGGAAAAATGACTGCAATTTTCCTTAGGTGCTGGTTTATCCACTGCTTCTTCTTTAAACTGAATGTGTCTTCTGGTAAATTAGAGGAGAATAATCACAACAGTGGGGGCTTGTGAGCTAGGTTGACTTTTGTTTTGGTTTAAGTCTATATGGAACAAAAAGAGTAAGCTGAGCCTGGAGTATATTGTCTTGAGATTCTATGCATAACAATGATATTCCTCACATGCTACAACTGTGTCTTCTACAATAGGAGAATTGGGAAAAATGGTCAGTCAGTGAATATTTATTAAAGCTCTACCACAAGTACTATGCAAGCCTCAATGGATGCAAATACACAGAATGGAACAAGTCCTACCTATGGAATACATTCAGTTCCCTTCAGCAACATTTATTAAGTATCTATTCCACACAGGACTCTCTGCTAGAGATTGAGAAAAGAAAAAAAAAAATTAAATGCCTTCAGGGCAGCTTGGTGGAAGTCAGGAGGACCTGAATTCAAATCTGATCCCAGACACTTAATATTTAGTTAGCTATGAGACATTGGGCAAATCACTTAATTTTTTCTCGCAAAAATTAAAAAAAATACCCTCAAGTAACTTACATCCCTCCCCCCCCAGGGAATTAGTAGTAGCAAGGGGGGCAATGGAAGCAGTACTAAGGCCTGGTGCTCTCTGCTAAGAGAAAAAGAGGTGGTGTCTGTGGCACAGAACCCTTTTGCTTTGTCTTTTACATTATTTTAGAAGTTAAGATAGAATAATATTTTGTTTGCTTGGCCTCACCATGCTCTTTGCTCGCTTATCTCTGGAGACATCCTTTTACTGCTTCTGACAAACATAATAATGACAAGAGCCATCTGAATTCTAAAGTACTAAACTTTTCAAAATCCAATTCTCCCTCCCAAATGACAGTGGATGGACAACAACTGGATTAATAGCTCATCATGGAGATTTCAATAGTTCAAAATTAGAATGATTGGTGGAGCATGAAAGGTCTAATGTTTTGATGTGTTTAGGGGGCACCCAAAAGGCTGTCCAGTAATCATCCTAATAATTAGAATGGTGTGTGTTCCCAAGGCTAAGCCAGAACCCTACTTCATAATTCTTATTTTTAAGAGGGAGGGTTTGTTATTCTTTGCCGATCATTGGCATTTATTTGTAAGACACACATATTTAAGCTTCACCTTTACACAACATCAAACAATAATAATATTTTCCTGAATAATAGAAAATTACAGGAAGTCAACTTTCCAACTGTCCCTCATAAAAAGTTGTATCTCCTTAAATTCCTATTCCTATTTTCTATATTTGAATTATGGTTTACTGATTCAAATGCAATAACTGGCTTTTATTTCTTCCTTTACTCTGTTTGCAAATCCATAATCCATCTGACATCTTCTGTCAAAGACAGTCTCCTTGGTTCTTCATGAGCCGCCAAGTTAATAAGAGGAAATCCTTTTTACTGTCATACATAGACTGTTCAGTCTACCCAGTCTATAGCCCTAGTTCATCACAAAGTGATGCCTGAAATGACCCAGCCAGGCTATGTCACCTCCTTCTGGGTTTATCCACATGTCCCATTAACCAAGAAAGTCAACAGGGTCAACCAAGGAGTCCTACACTTGTGAATCTCACACAAGTGAAGTGAAACATGTACCATAGACCAAGTACTATAGGCTAAAACTCCAGGATGTTACACAGATTTAAACCAAAGGGCAAAAAGATTAGACGCCAAACACTAATATGAGTATACAACCCTTTCACAATTTGCTATGTACATGGTTCATTTCCAGGATAGTCATACAAACTTCCCTAAAATAAAGATGCAAAGTCTTAAGATTGACAACCTCACCAAGAGATCTGGCTTCTATTAAAATATTACTGTACCATTACATATTCTTTGCAAATCTTTAAAATTTTCTAAATGATTTTTTATTATTTCAATTGATCCACATGACAATTCAGTAAGGTAAGTGTTAGTTTTACTCCTATTTAGTAGATGAAAAAACTGAAGTCAAATGAGATAGTGAGTTACCCAGCATCACACTGTTTGCAAGTTTGAGGCGAGATTCAAATCCAGGTCATCCTCCCAGTAAGTTCAGTGCTCTAGCCACTGTATATTCTTTAGCTGGTTGGTCATTTTAGTTGTGTCTGACTCTTCATGAAGCCATTTTTGAGATTTTCTTGGCAAAGATACTAGAGTGATTGCCATTTCCTTCTCCAGTTCATTTTAGAGTTAAGAAAACTGAGGCCAAATGGATTAACTATCTTGCCCAGGGTCACACAGCTACTAATCTTCTGAAGAGAGATTTCAAATCAGGAGGATGAGTCTTCCTGACTGCAGGGTCAGCAACCTCTATCCAGTGTCACTTAGCTGTCTGATGTACTATTGATCTGCTATCTAAAATGGGTTTATCAGTAATACCACTACTGGGTCTATACCCTGAAGAGATGATGGAAAAGGGTAAAAATATCACTTATACAGAAATATTCATAGCAGCCCTGTTTATGGTGGCAAAGAATTGGAAATCACGTAAATGTCCTTCAATTGGGGAATGGCTTAACAAACTGTGGTCTATGTATATCATGGAACACTATTATGCTATTAGAAACCAGGAGGGATAGGAATACAGGGAAGCCTGGAAGGATTTGCATGAACTGATGCTGAGTGAGATGAGCAGAACCAGAGAAACATTGTACACCCCGATGGTGATATGGGGGTGATGATCAACCTTGATGGACTTACTCATTCCATCAGTGCAACAATCAGGGACAAGACCGGGCTGTCTGAGAATACCATCTGTATCCAGAGAAAGAATTGTGGAGTTTAAACAAAGACCCAAGAATATTATTACCTTTAATGTAGGGACATAAGTTGAACATAAGTTCAAATCTCATTATCTTATTATGTAATTTTACTATCTCTTATACTTTATGTGGTTGTAGAAGAGACGAATAGCCTAGTAGTGGGGTGACCATAAAGAAAAAAACAACCTTAAGTTAGCTTCCAGGTCAGAAAACCATCATATAACCAGGACAAATATCAGACACGGTAACATCTTGTTCCTGGCTATGTCAGGAAAAGACTCCAATCAGACAAGGCCATTTAGTTGGCCTGACTTTTCTCACATGTAAAATAAGGGGGTTGGACAGAGAAACATAACTATGGTTATTGAGCATTTTCACCAGGGTGCCATTATCTGGGGGTTTGTTTTTCAGCCATCCATCTTGGATAGATTTTGTCTCTCCCTAAAGATTCCTGACCATCTTCTATTGTCTTAAAGTTCTTCTTTGACTTAATTATCTCCTCTGCTTCACTGATTTTTTTTTTGGTTTTTGCAAGGCAATAGGGTTAAGTGGCTTGCCCAAGGTCACACAGCCAGATAAATATTAAGTGACTGAGACCAGATTTGAACTCAGGTCCTCCTGACTCTAGGGCCAGTGCTCTATCTACTGCCTCTCACTGACTTCCAAGTAGTGCCTATAAATGACAGCACCCAAAGAGGACAGATTCTCCTTTGTGCCAAATCCCCCAACTTAACTTATTCTAGCTACTACAGTTCCTACATATAACTCAGGTTAGATGAAGCCAAACAATCACTAAGGATTGTTTTCACTTGAAATCAAGGGTGATCCCACTGGGAAAAGGAATAAGCCCAAGCACACCATTTATTTTGACCACTATTCAATTGAAGCCCTGACTATTGGTGGCACCTTAATACCGCTCAACCGTCCCTTCTGAGATGTGTGCTCTGTATTAACTGGAAATGTCTGCTTTCCCAAAGGGGCCAAAAGAAATGGCAAGACTGTTCATTAGACCAGACAGACAGGTCAGACAAAGTTGAAGCCCCAGAACCAGGAATAGTAGATAATTGGACAAAGCCTGAGCATCTCCCCATCTTACAGACAAACCAAAAATGCAAAAACAAGATGTACCTTAGGAAAATCAGTTCACAGGTTAAAAAGAGTGTCATGATCTAGTTTGCCACAGCAATGGCATTTTTTTCCCAGAAAAATGAAAATCTCTATTCATAAGACTTGGTGGAACTTGGATTTGAGAAAACATAAGTTCAAATCTCATCTCTTGCACTAGTAGATTTAATCAATCTGGTGGGAAAAAACACAAATCCTAATGCAGTCACTTAAAGTTTCTCAGCCTCAGTTTCTTTATCTGTAAAGTAATAATAATAACATCTATAGCACCTATCTCAGAGGGTTATTATGCGACTTAAATAAGATGATGGTTTGTAAATTTTAAAACACTTTACAAAGTCCAATAGAAAAATAGGATGAAGATAAGATAAAAATAGAACCAGAATTTTCATTTTTTGACTTTTTAATTCCAAACACCTAGCACAGAGTCTGTTACAAAATTGATGCTTAATACTTCCTAATTTGAAGTAAATATTGGTGGTTGTTATTTTGTGATTTTATTTCTTAGGGAACCTTATTAACATGGTGCTAAATATAAGGGATGGGGAGGGAAGAACGATCAACAGAAATAGCAGGAAATGCTAGCCTTTATGACCAAGGCAAATATAGTCACCTGGCTTCTATTTGGATTTTTCTTTCTTTCTTTGTATCAACAGGGCTTAAAACAGTAGCTGGTACATGACAAGCACTTCATCCTTGCAGACTCATTTTGATCCTCTTAGAAATATTTCATATTTGCTGTCTTTGAGAATTCCCTATATGGCAGAGGAAGACCACCATCCAACCTGGTCATCACCATTTCCAATTCTGCTCCATGGTTTGTTCCAAGTAGTGACAATATTCCTGCCAGCTGCTGAATCAGTTCCCAATTATCCTGAATGATCTCTTCAGAATCAACCTAAGGCTTGTCGTCTGTTTAGAAAGTTGAACCAAGATGGCTACAACTGTTAATTTTCCAGAATTGCTCTTTATTAAAAACTCAGGAAGCCCTGATCTTGACTTTGTTGTTATTTTCTTTTCTAGTTTTTTTTACTATGAAAAGGAAATTTTCTATGTAGTCATTCCTTGTAATATCTGAAGTGTCCCGTTCCACTTTCCACTTGAAACCCTCTCCTCAAAAACAGTCCTAGAATAACAGAATCTACGTATTTGAAAAGTTCTTAGAGATTTCTTGTTCCAACCTCCAACACACAGAAAAACTGATGTTATGCTGAAATTCTTACCAAAGTCTTTGAAACCTCTACTCTGCCTTACAAACATGGAGGTCTTGTGTTGCTTTCTCTAGGATAATTAAACATAGCTGAAATCAGAGCACACCAGTCTGGGGTCTTTGTGACCTCGTAGACCAAGACTTCTCCTCTTCTCTGGAATTTTACTTCTAGCTTCAAGGGAAAGTGAGTTCTTGCCAATAACTACACTTAAGGCTTATCCCCAGTTATGTCCTCTAAAGGGATATGTTTATAATGCCTTTACCAGGGTCATTCCCAAGATTATATTTTTGTTTTGTCACCAGCTCCCAAAGAAGCTCATTTTTTTTAGTTTTTTTTTTTTTGCAAGGCAATGGGGTTAAGTGACTTGCCCAAGGCCACATGGCTAGGTAATTATTAAGCGTCTGAGACTGGATTTGAACCCAGGTACTCCTGACTCCAGGGCTGGTGCTTTATCCACTGCGCCACCTAGCCACCCCTCTCATTTTTTTTTCTAATAGCATAATTTTCTTTTCTTCCAACTAACACATTCCTGATGCAGTGAGACACTAGTATTAACTTTCTTCCCACAATCAGGAGACTTTTTTAGTTATTTTTTTTGGCAAGGCAATGGATTAAGTGGCTTGCCCAAGGTCACACAGCTAGGTAATTAAGTGTCTGAGGCTGGATTTGAACTCAGGTCCTTATGAGTCCAGGGCTGGTGCTCTAACCCAGTTAGCAAACAATCTCAACTGGAGACTGTTGCTATGTCAAGTTGACCCTTTCCTGTCCTCATTCTCCCTTAATATATCAGATACTTTAGTTATTGTAGTTCACTCTCCCTCCCACTCTCTTCTCAGTATCCATGATATTGTTCTTTTCTGTTTTTCTATAGCTCTGACAACTTTTCAGGCTCCCTAATGAAAGCATCCATTTCAAATAACCTTATCCTGTCTACTATCAAAGGACCTCTTCTTTTTTTCTCTACCTTGGTAAACTCACCAGTTTCCATTGATTAATGATAGCATTCATACAGCTAACTCTTAAATCTATATATCTAACCAAAATCTCTCTTCTGAGCTCCACTTACATATTATCAACATATCAAACATATTATCAACTGTTTAGGATAAGGTTGATTGACATTTACTCATCATGTCACCCCTCCTCATTTAAAATAAATGAGATGTTCAATCAATCAATCAATCATTGGCTTTAGAATAAGTAGGAAATGTACTGCAAATGACAAGAAACTTGATAACATTATGGGGGTTGTCTTTTAATTATCAAGCTAGTAAAATCCTGAGTCATTGAGAGAGGTTGGAACAAATTCTACAAGGAAATCTCTGAGATGGAACCATTGGAAGTTGGTCAAGGAGAAGGGAAAGAACTAAACTTTTTAGATCTCTTTCCTCCTTCCAAACTTTACCCAAAAAGGATTTTACAACCATCAGATGACCTAGAGGATTTGGGGCTTTCCATCTTCTCCTCAGCATCATAGTATTGCCCTGTATTCCTATCCTCCAGGAAAACACTTGCCAATGTCAGTCTACATTGGATTCAACATGCATAAGGGAAACTTCTTAAGCGTCTCATCAATGGGAGCTTCAAGAGAAGTGGGAGGAAAAAGTAGCATCTCCAATACAGCTCCTACAGGTGAAAAGACTAGGAAATTCCTAGTCACATCCAGGTGGTCAGAAGACCTAGAATGTGAAAGCTGCTAAGCAGTGTATGTCCCAGATTAAAGTGAAATAAAACTTCAGCACTTCCACAAAATGATTCATTTCTTCTTCCCTCCTGGTTACCTGTCAGGAGTTACTCCCTCATCTCAAGAAATTATAAGTCTTTCCACAAGGAGCCAAACAACACATCCCACACAAGAAATAGTGTTTGTCCTTCATGTTCAATGAAGACCATGCCATGAGGGAGGTGATGCCATGACAAGCACAGGACTCGAATTTGAGTGAGGGGGTTGTGCTAAGTCACCAGCCCCACTTTCTCTTCCAGAGCCATCTGGATCCAGATAGGAATCAGGATGACTGAAGATGACCCTGGAGGCAAGGCAGTCAGGGTGAAGTGATTTACCCAAGATCACACAGTGAGTAAGTGGCAAGTGTCTGAGGTCCAATTCAAGCTCCCATCCTCCTGAATCCAAGACCAGTGCTTTATCCACTGTGCCCACCACCCCCCACACAAGAAAACTATGTGCTTAGCTCTATGGGGGGTTCGCCACCTGGTCCAACAGATCGGAGACTCTCCTAATTATTCCTAGTACATCCTCCAATGAAGGGATATTTCTTCTTTCTCTTTTTTTTAAGGTTTTTGCAAAGCAATGGGATTAAGTGGCTTGCCCAAGGCCACACGGCTAGGTAATTATTAAGTGTCTGAGGCCGGATTTAAACCCAGGTGCTCCTGACTCCAAGGCTGGTGCTTTATCCACTACGCCACCTAGCCACACTGAAGTGATATTTCTAAACAGATTGTTCAACATGCTTTTAATTGGACCCTGCTTTCATTTCTCCTGGATGATGGCAGTGGATAAAATTCAGATTTCATAATCCCTGTGACTCAGCTTGGGATATAAGTCATGCAAAAGTCCAAATACACTTCAGGTACACCTTAAGGTCACCCAACCTACTCTGTAAGAATAAATTAATAACTTTGGAGAGATATATTAACTCTTTAAGGTAACTGGTGCACTTAGCACCTCATGTGCTGATATGTAGCTAAATAATTGATGAAAGCTATTTTATTACCAAATTTATCATTGTCATTCAGCTTCTGGGTCTTTCCTGACAAATGCCTACTCTTCACAATTTAATATCTTCCATAATGATCAGAATATTCAAAGGAGTAAGACCAAAAAGAAAAGTGAAACTTTGTGAAATCAGCCAATTTGTCATCACAGGGAAAGCATCAACAGTCACCATGCATAACCAAAGTTATTATTTAGTTATTTTCAAGTAGTTTCTTTCAGATACATTGCTCACTTTTATTCATTCATATGGAACAGCTCCCCATTTCTAAGAATTGTCCTCCATCCTATCAAAAAAATATCAAGTGAATTCATTTCAGCTGAGCAAAATTCCACTAACATTAAGTGATCAAAGCAACCAGCATAGTCTTCCGGTGACTTAGTTTTCCAAAAACATAAAAAAGTCAGTAAGTGAAAATTCCCCTTTTGGGGGCTCAGTGGAAAGCGGACTGGCCCTAAATTAAGGCTCCGAGTTCAAATCCAGCCTCAGACACTTAATTATTGCCTAGCCGTGTGACCTTGGGCAAGTCACTTAACCCCATTGCCTTAAATAAATAAAAAAATAAATTAAAAACACCACTTTTTTATTAACTGTGCAGAATTTCTATGTGCAAAACACTGAGCAAACCTCTCCACCTCTATCTTCTGCCTCTTTTATGTGTTAGACACCCATTAGACTAATGGGTTTCCTGAGGATAAGAACTGGTGTTTGCCCTTCTTTGTATTCCCACCATTGGAGTATAGTGACCAGCATTATAGACTAATCATCACTGGTCACTGTAGACTAAATAATATTTACAGACTGACAGACTGTCAAAAAGTGAGAGTATTGATACTCTGGTTCCACTGAAACCCTCCAGAAAGAAACCCAACAATCTCTGGAGACAGAATACAAGATGACTATTTTAATTGTGTTCATGGTGCCCCCTATAGGTCAAATACTAAGGCGATAATAATCACAACTGTGCGGAATTAAAAGTTTTCAGATTCATTGAATGTCACATTTGGAATCTGCTTCAGGATAACTAGTCTAACTTGTATGCATGCAATTAAGGAATTGCTACAGCAGTCCTGAACCAGGTTAACCAGCTTCAGCTTAAATACCTCAGAGGAACAGAAACTCATTTTCTCTAAGAGCAGCCCACTCTCTCTTGCAAATACCTCTAATTATTAGGAAGTTTTTCCTCACATCACACTGAAATCTATGCTTCCTGCAACTTGCATTGATTGCTCTTATTTCAATTCCCTTGAGCCCTGCAGAAAAAGTCTAATCATAATGCAGATACAGGATGTCCCAAAAGTCTGAGTGCAGATTGAAATTTCAATATCCCCAGAATACTACCAGGCCTGCTTATTGAGATACATCGGAACAATGACAAGAGATAAGCCTAACAATCCATGCCAAGTCAAACCACATTGATGAAAAATGACATTTGTCTAACCTTTGAAAAGCAGTTGGACAGGCAGGCAGTCCTTCAAAGTCACTGAACCAGTACCTCCGATGGATAGTGAGACAGGGGTCAGAATTTGCCAACACAATGGATCTTATTTGGAAACATACGTACTATGTTCAATGATCCCAAGGTCCCCCTGGCATACACACAACACACACACACACACACAATTTTTATATTAGAACTCAATTTGACATACTTTAATTTTTGAAATTTAGCTTTTCATTCTATTATATAAGAACATTATTAGAAAAAGGAGGTTTATAGGTTTTAAAAGACCAGAAAGAAGTCATGAAATTAAAAAGTAAAGAACCCCCTTATAAAGGGTGCTTTCTGCTGAGGAAAAGAAAGAAAAATCCAGGGGAAAAATAATATGGTATAAAAAATGTTGCATAGGGTTTTCTTTTTTTTAAATATATTCTTTAATTATATGATAGAATTCACTGACATCTTCCTAAGTTTACTCAATAGTTGTCTAATATTAATGAGGGCAGATATTTGGCTCCCTAGATAATGTACCATTCCTGGAATCTGGAAGGCCTGAGTTCAAATCTAGACTCCGACACTTACTAGACTGCATGACTTTAAGTAGACTGGAGAAGAATATAGCAAACCACTCCAGTATCTTTGTTAAAAAAAATAAAAACAAATGAGGTCACAAAGAGTGATTTAACAGTAACACTATGGTAACATTGAGGATTGTTTATTATGTTGTCCTTCAAAAATATTTTCAATGTGATGAAAGCCTTCAGTGTCTTAACTCCAAAGAATAAATAATGTGGGAATTCCTATCACCCAAAACAAGCCTGTATCTTAGACTCAGAGGAATCTTCAAAACAAAAGTGGTTCTTCCTGATTTTTTTCTTTTAACACAATCAAGGCTTAAAGAAAATTCTAGAATGGCCAAGTCAGAAATTGAACCTCTTGGGTTTTTTTCAGTGTGATTAAAAATAAATGATGGGAGCAAGTGATAAATTCAATGTCAAAATTTTTAAAAGAAACCTATCTGTCAAACAGGAATCCAATCTGTGTCTGAGTTGCCAACAGTCTGCCAAAAATTAGGAGACAGAGGTCAGTAGAGTCTAGGTCTTTTGCCCTTCCCCCAGTCTAGCAGGGCACTCTCCCTTAATTTTTCATTTGCTTCATACCTCGTTACCAGAACGCCCTCTCCTCATCCTGTCTGGTTCTCATCCTTCCCCAAACACATTGGTTCTGCTACATTTTCAAACACTTATCTCTTCTGCACAGCTGTT
The DNA here is from genome assembly GCF_037893015.1 of Macrotis lagotis. Classification (NCBI taxonomy): domain Eukaryota; kingdom Metazoa; phylum Chordata; class Mammalia; order Peramelemorphia; family Peramelidae; genus Macrotis; species Macrotis lagotis. Next base: position 31,039,201 of record NC_133664.1, on the reverse strand, counting down.
TACTCCAAGTTCAGTGTCTGACCCTGACTTATCCAGCTTGAATTTTTCTGAAATAAACTCCCCAGGCAAAGGTTAGATCTTCATACACATTACTGAGGGCTGTGTGCCTCCTTGGCATTCCATAGACACTGACAGGTGACTAAGGGGGACAAAAATAGCAGACTACTCAGAAATATCCAAAGTGATTTGCATATAATTGTAGCTTTGTTGTTGCTCAGTACTTTTAGTCTTGTCCAACTCTTTATGACCCACCCCCCAATTTGGGGTTTCTTGGCAAAGATTTTGGAGTGGTTTGCTATTCCTTCCTCCAGCTCATTTTACAGTGAGGAAACTGAGGCAAATAGGGTTAAGAGCTTTGCTCAGGGTCACATGGCTAGTACATGTCTGAGACCAGATTTGAACTTAGGTTTTCCTGATTCCTGACCCAGTGGATTTTGTACTGAGCCACACAGCTAACACATAAAAACGTTGGTACTTATATACAATTGTAGAGACTGACCTTTGGACAACCCATAAGGGGAAATATGTCAACTCCCTATATCATCTGTCAGCAGAAAAGGGAGAATAATACTAAAAGACCTCAAGATGCCCTTATAATGTGACTTTAGTACTCACCATGGCCAGACACTTAAACGTAATGCCTTATTTATCCTGGTGTAAACCCCCACCACCTCAAAAAGCTCCAAGATTATAAATTTACTTAGAAAAGGAGAACATCAGGAAATCCAACCCCATCATCAATCCATGCAAAGGACAGGAGAGGGGAGTCTGGTGTCCTTTCTGGACCCAGGCCTTTTCCTGGTTTCATGGAGTATCTGGACGTTTCTAACTCAACACTGAGAAATGGGTATGGAAGCAATGACTGTCCTATGGGCAGATTGTGCTCTGTTATACAAACTCTTTAGCAACAGGGTCCCCACTGGTGTAGAACCACTGGCCAACACATTAAACTGGGACGATAAGCTTAACTATCATATGCCACTTTTTTAAATTTATTCAGCCAAGGTTCTGAGAAGGTTAAAGGCCAGACAAATATGAAATTCAATTCCACAAGGACTTATTAAGCATTTATCAGGCATAAAGAACTGTACTTGATCCTGGGGGGAAATACAAAGTTGAAATAAGACACGACCTCTTGTTATCTAGATAGTCTGTCATATCAGGACTATTTCTCTTCTGTTGGCGTAGTAAACTTGGCCATGATAGTGTGAAAGGAAAACTCTTACATTCTAGTGAAATTAATGATGAGATTTATTTAATAGGATACAAGCTTGTCTACTCAGCAGAGAAAACTTGCTGAGACCTAGGCTTGGATACTTTCTGTTCAGAAAGAGGAACACAATAAACAGTTCCAGGAAACTAGTCCTTCCTCAAACTAGGCAAGCTGATTTTATAGTATACCTAAAACCCTAACAAGTTAGGGTTCGTGCAGTTTTATAGTGAGGTAGGAAACCAAAAAAAAAATGAGTGAGAAAAGTCAAGTTAGGAGAAGAATATACAGAATGACCACTACAATGCAAATGGAAAGAACTAAAAAAGAAAATTAAAACTGTGTGATTATAGTGATCATGTTCAGCCCTAGAGAAGAAAAAGGAAAGAGGGAGGGAGGGAGGGAGGGAGGAAGGAAGGAAGGAAGGAAGGAAGGGAGGGAGGAAGGAAGTGAGGGAAGGAGGGAGGGAGGGAAAGAAGGGAGGAAGGAAGAAAAAAGGAGAAAGAAAGAAAGAATGAAAGACAGAACAAAAGGAGGAGGGAGATTAGGAAAGGAAAGAAGAGAAAAGAAGGGAAGCAGGAAAAATGGATGGATGAGAAAGAGGAAGATTTATAAGTACTAAATTAAATATGAGGGATAAAAATATAAAACTCTAGTTAAATCTCTTGCCTAAAAGACCTTACATTCCTATAGGGAGAGATAACACAGACAATGAAGTAGTGACCAAGGAGAGGTGTTTTGGTTTGGGAATTCCCAGGTAATGAGTAGAAACATAAAGGAATTTATTGTTCTCTCCTTTATAATAGCAATAGTAGCTGATAAAAAGCTAGAAAGTGACTTCAGGGGTTGCTAGGAGGACAGTTTTCATGTTTTTAGCAAGAAAGACAGAAAAATGGGCTGGGTAAAATGTGAAGCATAACTGGGTTCAATTGGATGTTGTTGGTCATGAGATATAGACATCAGTCAAGACATCATAGAACTTATAAATCCAGGGGAATTACTGTGAGACATCAGATTAGAAGCTGATCAAAAGTATCTGATTACCACCCAAGAGTCTTCTTTCTATGCTCTGCTCACCCTCCTCAAACCCTTGTATCACTGAACTCCTGTGGTTTTATCATTTCTATGCCTCTGAATTAGAGAAATCAACCACTCTAAGTGATGTGGATAAAAAAAGTGGCTGCCCTGGTCCTAACCTCAGATGTCTCTAATGTCATTCTTTGAATGAAAAATCTCAGGGATTCATTCAGGTGAATGAATCTAAGAGTTAAATGCACCAAAATAAAACCCTATTACTTTAAGCACTTATTGTCCTAATAGTTATAAAACCTCTTTTAAGTTCCAATGTGATTAGAATCTATTTAGATTCTGATATAGAATTGCAAGGGAAACCAGTTATATTGTTTTATATATATATATATATATATATATATATATATATATATATATATATATATATATATATATATATATATATATATATATATATATATATCCTTTTTCTTTTGAGGAAGCTAAGGGCTAGAAAAGAAATGACTGAGGACAACAGATTTAGAACTGAGAAAGATCCCAGTGGGCATAGATATAACCCTCCCATTTCACAGATTCAGAAAAAGGTTTAGAAATACTATGGAATCTACCCAAGGTTATCTGTATCCAAAATGGGATTGTGTGTCCTGATTCCACATCCATTATTTTCTCTACTGTCTAAATGATAGAATTGTCTGGAATTCAAACTCAGGTCTTCTGATTCCAAATCCTGATTCGTACTGTTATTATACCATCTGCCTCCTGGCAGGCTTGAAAGAAAATAGAATGCTTGTTTTTCTAAGATCCTCCAGCATTTTCCTCTCTTTTCATACATAAAAGGAAAGAAGATTCAAATAACCCTTTTGCAGAGTCAGTCCGCAAGTTTGCTCTTTAACTGATTGAAAACAGAGAGCTATTGGTACATTTTAAGGATGCACAAAAATCACAAGAGCAAAAATAACACAATAGAACACAACTACACTGCAAGTTTGGAACAACAGAGAGCACACTAGTCCAGACCATGTTAAAAATCTGGGTAGCTAGGTGGCACAGTGGATAGAGCATAGGCCCAGAAGTCAGGAGGACCTGAGTTCAAATTCAACCTCAGTCACTTAATAATTACTTAGCCCTGTGACCTTGGGCAAGGCATTTAACCTAACCATTGACTTGCTTTAAAAAAAATCTGACCTCCTTGTTTACTGAAAGTGTTGATCCAGTGGCAGAAGGCCAGAAAGATTACCAAAGAATGTAGAAAAAACATTTAAAAAAAGCTTCCCAAGTTCAGCTGGCCAAGGGATCTTATCGGTATTCACTTCAGAGACAACTGCCTATCTGCCAATCCAGAAAAAAAAAAATGGAATTAAGCTGAATTGTTGAGCAAACTGTGTTTCCACTCCACCTGGACCTATCATTATCCCTGAAGCTGGGGCAAGCTTTGCCAGCAGACAATGTTCAATTGGATTACTCTGTTGACTGAGGTTCTTTCAACATTCTTGCCTCAGGTGTTATTACCTTCTGGATGGCAGATGAAAATATAAGCAAGCAAACTAGGAATATAATGTAATTTTTTTTTGACTCAGGGGTGGGACAACCCTGGGGAAGGGGAAATCTAGTCTTTCAGTGTTCTAAAAACTAGGGATCCTTTTCTATCGATGGTGGCTGACCCTACATTAAAGCAGGTGATCTTAACCTGAACTTTCCATGGACTTCATTTTTAAAATATTTAATAATTGGTGCCACAGGGGAGAGAGCACTGGCCTTGGAGTCAGGAGGATGAGAGTTCAAATCTGACCTCAGATACTTGACACTGAGCCTTGGATAAGTCACTTAACCTTGAGTGCCTCGCATCCAGGCTCATCTCCTGCCATCCTTACTCATACCTGGCCATTGGACCCTGAAGACTGTGGAGGAGAAAATGAGACTGATAACTTAGCACAGCCCCTCTCCCCCAATCAAATCCAATTCATGTGCTTATCTTGGCATCAGCTCCCCTGATGTCATGGCCCTCTTTGAGAATGAAGGATAAATATCGTCATTCTGATAGCTGTGATTTTGATAACAATATAACTGGTTTCCCTTGCAATTCTATATTTTTTATTTTATGTATTTAAAAACACCATTTTGAGAAGACTTTGGACTGCTTGGATAATGATGTAAAATACTGAAGAGCTCTAGCATTAAGAGATTATACCCACAAACCATTAGGGTGAGGAAGAAGTGTAACATAGACAATAGCTCTTGGAACTGATAACAAGTGGATTCACTTGTTCATTAGTTTTTCAGATCCTGAGGCTCCTGGGCAAGTTGGTAATGCTTCTTTATTCTCTTCTTTCCTGTAGCAATATGCTGATATACAGGATGAGAGACACAATAATTGTGCGTCTTCCTTTGACACAATAACTGTGTGACCCTAGGAAAGTTCTTTAATGTCTTAGTTCTCTAGGCAAAACTCTCTATATCTCTATTTAGTTTGGTTTTTACAAGGCAATTTAGTTAAGTGACTTGTCCAAGCTTGCACAGCCAGGTAACTACTAAGTGTCTGAGGTTAAATTTGAACTCAAATCTTCCTGCCTCCAGGTCAGTGCTCTATCCTCTACACCACCTAGCTGTCCCCATGGCAAAACTTTCTAACTAATCAACTTCTTTCCTCCCTCCCTTCCTTCCCTTCCTTCTTCCCCTCCTTCCTCCTTTCTTTCCCCCCCCCCTCCCCTTTTGCCTTCCCATCATAATATGGTGTAACAACACATGTAAATGTATTTTGCTATAGGGTGGCAAGGTTTAGTGGTTCTTTGGGTGCAGCAGCATGGTAGATACTAATATATCTTTCCTGGAGGTCACTTCTCTAGAACATGGAATCCTTCACAGAGGGGAGGTAGTAGTCAAGATCCTGGAAATCATTTGACTTTCTTGGCATATATCATTTTCTATTTCTATCCCAGGCCATGTTGCTATCCTGGATGGATAAGATGTAGCAACAGAAAGTCATTTTGGGGGATGGCAGAGCCCCATCTCTCCAGAGTCTGGTCCCTTGGATGATAGTTCAGGAACAGACTAGAAGTGCTGGATTATATGCTAGTAGTTTGGCTCACCCAGCTCCTCCTATCTCGTCCTCAAGGTGCCTTTCTGCTTTGACTAGATTGCCTCATAGAGAGAACACAGTTATGGATGATGGTGAAATCTAAGCTGTGATCATCCTGAAGAGGGCCTGATGTAGATGATGATATTGGCTATAACAGAAAAACTGGAGGGTAGGGTTTTTTAAAGAGTTATTTTGTTGAAGATACAATTAGAAAGGGAAGATTTTGAGGCAGAAAGACAATTCCTTGAATAAGGTGGGGCATATCTATCACAAGTGTTTGTAATTATGATATAAACAAGTTATGTGCAATTTTTTAGGTTTTTGCAAGGCAATGAGGTTAAGTGGCTTGCCCAAGGCCACTCATCTAGCTAATGATTAAGTGTCTGAGGCCAGATTTGAACCCAGGTACTCCTGACTGCAGGAGTCTATCCTCTGTGCCACCTAGCCGCCCCTAGGTTAAGTGCATTTTCAAAGAGGAGACGCTGAGTAGTGGTAATAGAAGGATTGGATAAAAAATGATAGAGAAGAGTCTACTGAACTATTGGCCTGAGTGTCAGGCAATATGAAATAGGGACTACCCTTCCCTGACTCTGTGAGCATAAGAATATGAGGTGAAAAGATTAAGGAAGTTTCAGGAGAAAAAATTGAATAAGAGGTTAGAGAAGAATATGGCTGTGGACACATCCTAACTGTGAGACTTGTTTGCCTGCATTTCCTCTTTGGTAAAATGAGCCGAAGAAGGAAACTACTCCAATATCTTTGCCATGAAAATCCTTAAAAGAGTCTACTGAAGCTACTTAAAATGACTGAAGAACAAGACAATGAACTGTGAAGAGCTAGGTCAAAAGGTGAAAATATAGGTAGTCAGGGCAAAGGATTTTGGTCTCCGCAGATGATGACTGAATTCCAAGGATAATGGCAATAGAAGATGGGAGTTTGCCACCCATAGAATGGGAAAAGAATCAACTGATCTATGTTGATATTAATAAGTGGTAGCCAATCAAAGTATTTGGACTACAGGGGGAGGGGGGCCAACTTGGAGATGCAGTGACCCTGGTATCAGTAAGACCTCAAGCACTTGATACTTTGCTGTGTGACCATGGGCCAGTCATTTAGCCCCACGTGCCATCCAAAGTCATTTTCAGTTGTCCTCATCCATAACTGACCATTGGATCCAGATAAGCCTGGAGGAGAACGTGAAGCTGGTGACTTGGTACAGCTTCCCCTCACTCAAATCCAGTTCATGTGTCTGGCATAGCATCATCTCCCTGATGTTATGGTCTTCTTCAAGAAGGAAGGGCAGGGACAGCTAAGTGGCACATTGAATAGGAAAGTCAGGAGGACCTGAGTCCAAATCTGGCTTCAGACACTTCTTGTGTGACCATGGACAGGTCACTTAACCCCATTGCCTTGCAAAAACTAAAAGAAGAAAAAATTGAAGGATAAACGACAATAACTAGGGCTTTTGTCCAATAAGTGCCAGAACCATCTTGACCTAATACTAAAGAGTCAATTATTGAATTTTCAATGTAAGCATTTGTAGCTTGGATATCACCACAAATCAAGGCATTGCCTTGTGTCCAGACTTAGCAATGGAGAAACTATTGCTATTGAAGATTAAACTTAAAAATGTGTTCTGCATACAGTGGCCTATATCACTATATCTTAGCGATCAGGACATGGTGAGAGACTTTGTCAGACACTTGGGGAAATACAGAGATATTTGCTTTACAATAGTCTGCTCTATATATTAATCTAATTGTTTTCTCAAGAAAAGAAAAAAATGTATTACCTGTTCTTGACCTGTTCTCGGTTGACCTGCTGTCATATTAAAGGCCAGGAACTGCTTCAATCGCACCATCTATCTATTCAAACGCTGCTCACGAGTAGCCATTTTATGTTGATCCTCCTCCCACTAGTCAGAATTAGTCATGCGACATCATGGAATCACTAAATTAAAAAAAAAACTTAGAATGGAAAGCAAGCTACATAACAAGGAAATACAAGAAAACAACAAATATATTTCCACCAATTTCTCAACCTCCACCTTCCCAAACTTCCAGGGAATGTAGGATGTGAGTTTTCTCAGAAGCTATCTCAACAGGAAAAACTGGGTTGGGGGGCTACTCTCTCATCCTGTATATCAGCATATTACTACATGAAAGAAGACACTAAAGAAGGATTACCAACCTGCCCAAGAGCCTCAGGATCAGAAAAACTTCATTTCTCAGAGTCAGATCTACAAAGCACAGTTTGATCTGCAAAGCGCCAATGTCTCGCAAACACAGTTTCTCAGGAAAGGAACCACAGATAGGAAGGATTAAGAAGCTCCACGGTCTCAGCAAAGAATAAGGAAAACCTTTTACTAATAACAGCAAGGTTCATACACACATTCCTTCCAGGCAACTTTCTGATTTTGTATCCATTTTCTCATCTTTTCTGGAGCCCATCCTCTTAAATCCTCCTTCATCCCAACCCTTTTATGAGCATTCACAATCAAACCTTCCAGCACATGGACAGCAAATACTCTTATCCAAACTAAGTCCTTGTTAGTGAGATACGATTACCATGCTGTAACTCTCCATGCTTGTGAGAGATGTGGTTCTCAAGTAAAACATGTCCCTTAGGCATCCCCCCAGTTTAAAAAGTCATCGTCTCCATAAATTATACTAATTACTCAGCTACAATGCTAAACATTTATCAGAAACATCTATTAGTTGACACCTAGCATAGGTCGGGACAATTATTGGATATAAAATAACCAAAAGGGCCTAAATTAGCTATGTTTTTATTAAGTACCTAAAAGGTAGAAGGTATGGTGCTAAGTGCTGGGAATATATAAAAAGGCAAAAACCACCCTGCTCTCAAGGAACTTCCAATCTAATGCAAGAAACAATGTGTAAAAATCAAAGTGTATACAAGTTATATACATTATAAATAGAAGGTAATCTAAAAGGACAGACATTAGTGGTGGGAAGGGAGGAGGACTGGGAAATTTGGACAATTTTGAAGGAAACCAAGAGAGCCAGGAGGCAGAAGCAAGAAAGAAGAGAAGGGATAATCATTTTTAGAGTGCCTAATATGTGTACACAGCACTGTGCTAATTGATTTACAAATGTTTCCTTTGAACCTCACAATAATGGGAGAAATTTTTTTGCAATTGAGGAAATTGAGCCATATGAAGGTTATGTAACTTACCCAGGGTCACTCAGGAATAGCTGAGGCTAGATTTGAAGTCATACCATCCACTTCCAGTCCCAGTGCTCTATCTACTAAGCCACCTAGCTCCCTGGCATTAAAGAGTATATCCTGCATGTGAAACAGCCTATGAGAAGGTACAACCAATATACAATTTTCTCAAAATCTCAATTGCTATTCTGATTCTTCCTAAATGAGCCATTGTTTACTTATTACAGCTTGTCTACGACTGCAACATTCCTTCTTGAAGCATTCTTGGTTGAATTGACATCATTTTTGCCCTCTGGATCCTCAAGGAGTTGGACTATCACCCCAATAAGCAATAAGTCATCATGATACCTGATAAATGTAATGCCTTATTGAGTAATTCCAATTCATGAATTTCCTAACATGAGTATAACTTCTTGATTTATAGTGCTACTCTAAAGGCCCTTTTATCACCTCCGGCAGACCATATTCCAGTCATGAAATATATCTGAGGTCAAATATATCTCCTTGCACTCAGATCTTTGGTTCAACCTATTTATGACTCAGAATGAACTCATGGTTTTCATGTTCTATTATAAATATTCTCCTGTGAACAACTGACCCTATCCATAAATTCCTTTTGCACACTAATATGTGTGGGTGTATATATATATATTGACTGCCAATAAATTCAACTGCTTCCTATATCTTAAGCTATAATCCAGAAATTCCATTTTCAGACACTATTATTTTGTTTTTTGGATTTTTATCAATATTGCTTGTTTTCATATCACCTAGATACTCTCTATATCCTTTCCACTCCACTGCCCCACCCAGAGAAATATTCTAATAAGAGTAATAAGAAATATCTTATAAGACAATTGTAAAAGAAAAAAAGGCAACAAACCAATCGATATTAGATAGCATACACAATGATACATATTCCATGAATCTGCAGAGGCGTAGAAGGGAGCAGACACCATATTCTTAACCAATTACTCACTTCTCAAATCTTCCTTTATCTTTTTAAGGTACCTACCATTATTTGACAGTAGTGATGAAAAAGACCTATTTGCTCACAATCTAATGACGTGGTAGTACTGGTTCTTATCCTTCTTTATGAAAGAAGGCCAAAATGACATCAACATGTTTGAAACAAATTCTGTGTCTGACAGTGGCTGATGTGACCAATACAACCTTGGAATGCTCAGGTCAGGCCCAAATAGTCCAGATAAACACCTGGGGTGCCCACTCTAAACTTATGGATGTCACATTTCCTTTGAACCACTTCCATTCTGCCTTTCTCATAGAGCACAGCCCCCTCATTGATGAAGGCAGTCCTGTGCCAGTGTCTCTATGCTGCACAATCAATTCTAAAGTTCCTCAATGAGGCCCTCAAGGTGTCTCAATATCAATTCTTCTTCTGACCCCCTTGTGAGCGTTCGCCCTGTGTGAGTTCTCTATAAAATAGGTTTGTTTTTTTTTTTGGCAAGCGTATGTCTGGCATTCTAACAACATGTCCAGTCTGTCATGGTTGCACTCTCTGTAGTAATGTTGCAATGCTAGGCAGTTTAGCTTGAGAAAAGACCTCAGTGTCTGGATCTTTTCCTCCCAGATAATCTTGCGAATCTTCCTAAGACAATTTAAATGGAAGTAATTCAGTTTCTGGCATGGAGCTGGTAAACTGTCCAGGTTTCACAGGCATATAGCAAGGAGGTCAGCACAGTGACTCTGTAGACCTTCAGTTTGGTGGTCGGTTTAATGCATCTTCTCTCCCACATTTTCTTTCAAAGACTTCCAAATACTGAGCTAGCTGTGGCAATGCTGTCAACCTCATTGTCCCCTGGAAGGGACACCACCAAGGGAAGGGAACTTGTTCACTGTGCTCAGAACTTTTATATTTGCTATAACCAATGTTTCCACATATAGATGGTATGGTCCTGGCTGATGGAGCACCTGTATTTCCTTGGTCTTAATTGTTAGACCAAAATTAGCACAAGCGGCAGAGAATCAATACATACTTTGGTACATCTCAGCTACAGAGGCTGCATTGAGTGCACAATCATCTGAAAACAGAAAACCATGCACCAACATTCCCTCAAATTTTGATCTTGGCTTGTAGCCTTTTCAAATTGAAGAATTTGCCATTAGTGTAGTAGCTGACCTTGAGACCATTTTCATTCTCAGTGAAGATGTTTGATAATATGGCTGAAAACATTGTGCTCAAAAGTATGGGAGCAAGGACACATCCTTGTTTCACTCCATTGGTGACTGGGAAATTTCAAGAGCATCATCTACTACCCAGAACCTGGGGATTCATGCTGTCATGGGACTGATGGACAATACTGAAGAATTTCTCTGGGTAACCAAATTTTGGCATAATTATCTTATTTATGTTATCATCATGCTCAGCAATTCTTTCTAGTACCATCTTTGTCCTTAAGTATCAACAAAGGAGCATGTTGGTCCTCTGGTTTAACAATTTTGGGCAGTTCTCCATTATGTCTCAGACAAGGCTCAGAAAAGATAGCAGACTGATTATTTCTTCCATATCTGGTAGCTAAATGGTAGAGCAGATAGAGCACTAGCCTTGGAGTCAAGAGGACAGGAATTTGCATCCAGTCTCAGACACTTGACTCGTACTAGCTGTATGACCACTGGGCAAGTCACTTAACCCTAATTGTCTCACATCCAGAGCCATCTCCAGTCATCCTGATTCATATCTGGCCACTGGACTCAGATGACTCTAGAGGAGAAAGTGAGACTGATGACTTAGCACAGCCCCCCTCACTCAAACTCAATTCATGTACTTGGGACGGTATCACCTCCCTGATGTCATGGTCTTCTTCTAGAACTAAAGACAAAACAAGATCATCATCACTTCTTCCATATCTTCATATGGCTCTACATCTCATCAGGGATTCCTTAACTACTACTGCTGGCCTCATTTTCCTTAAATCAAAAGGATGATCCCTTAATTGGGGGCACTAATAGTGGTTCATTCATTTTTCTATAAAGCACATCCCTTAGATAATCCAGGAATAGCCTCTAGGGGAAGCATTGTTTCCTCCTTCTAGCGCTCCCCTATTTCTATGGTCCTTCTTCTCTTCCTTCTCTATGTAATATTCTTCTACTCTCCAAGTTTTTGTCTGTAATTGAAATTCTCTATTTTTCCTTCTAAATTTCTCCTCTAAAAGTCTTCTTCCCTTTTCTCTTGGAGTATGTCTTTCCTCTTCCTATTCTGGAGTGTAAAAAAAGCTTTCTTGCAGCTACTTCACTTTTTCCTGTTTATAACAACTGTTGGATTTGGTGCATATAAAGGTTTTCCTTGGAACCAGAAGAAACACAACATACCATATTCTCCCCAGAGTGACTGTGAACATTCACAGATAATATTTCCTAAAGTTGTCACATCTCTGAAATTCTGGTTGCTAGCTCCTATGGAAGACTTGTGGATAACCATCCCACCTATCTGTTTGCTTGCTAAATCTATTTAGTCCTCTGGCAGCTCGGTCACTGGAGATTCCCAGATAAGTCTGATCTATAAGGAGCATTCTCATTCTTTTCTGAGGGGTTCTCTCCATTTTTCTTAATGTGGCTCTCTATTCCCCTTGCTCAAATATTTTTAAACTATAACAGTAAATTCTATTTAAGATTCTAATATAAGGAGAAATTGCCCTAAGGTCTTACCTACACGATTACATGTAGCAATAGATTTCCACTAGCATCTAGTGTCTTTTTTCTCCTCTTCCCACTGATCAGACCTCAAATATTTCTCCTCTCTTCAAGTGACTGGAGGGGTAAAGTGGCATAATGGACAGTTCCTAATAATCCTCTAAGATTTGTAAGTACTTTCTGTGAGAATCTACGTTATCTCACTAGATCCTCACAAAAGTTCCAGGCGGTAAGTTTTATGATTATTTCCATTTCAGAAATAGAGAAAGTAAGGAGGAGAGAAGTTAAAGAATTTCACCACACTTAACAGTGCTGCACAGCTAGTCAATGACTGAAGCAGGAAATTCAGGGCTTTCTTACTCCCAGGCCAACACTATCTGCTGTTAGCACTTAGATTTCTTCTGAACTAAAATTGGGAGTCAGGAAGACATGGTTTCAAATCTTTCCCCAAGATTTACAAGTTGTGTGATCCTGGGAAAGTCCTCTCTATTCTGGGTCTACATTATCTAACCTACAGAGTGAGGGAGTTCAACTTGATGGCCTCCAAGGCCCATTTCGGTTCTGAATCTATGATCCCATGCAATTGTTCCTGATGGCAGAGCTAGCAAGGGTAATTGCCAGGGCTCAACTAAGGCTTTCTAATGTCCAGTCTGTTACACAGTTCAGCAACAAGTCAACATAACAACTGAATCTAATGGTATGTGCAATACCCCAACCCTGAAAAGATGAAAGATAAGATCATTAGAGTCAAGGCTTCTTTGAGTCCAGTTCAAAAAATTTTCAAAACTCTTATTTTGATGCCATCAACCTAGTATCGATAGGTGAAAGTGCATATTTGCCCCACTTCCCCATAGTAATGGGCAATGGAATAGAAAAAGAGAATGTAGCAAGGTCAAGGAGTTCATTCCTGATAGGACTAGGGCCAGGTGTCATTTCCCAGCTGCTCTTTCTGCTAGTTGATTGTGGTTCCCTTTGCATTTTAATCAAGATTTTAATAAAGGTTCAGATGACAGTCATACTATTTACTTCCTGCGGAGATCTTAGCAATATTCTATGGGTTACAGGGATTATTTTCAATATGCCATGCTTAAAAGTCCATGAGTCCTATCTTGGGAAAAGACTTGCTTTCCTCCTGAGATCCAAGGGATATAGGCTTGTGATGTGGGCATAATACTTCAAAGACTACTTTTAAAGGGGAACCTACTAATCTCATCCGTACTGACATGAAATGTCAGTACTATTACTTTTCAGCACTAAAGATAATGGCATGGCATTTTCCTGCAAGTGACAATCACATTCTCATGAGCCTGTCATTCACTCCTTTTGGTAGGCATTCAAGTTTGTTGACTAGATTAGTTTTGATTGCAAAACCTATGCCAGCTTCATGTGGTCACTCCAGAAGAAAATGTATGTATAACTCTGATTTCACTATGCTGGCTTTCATTTGCTATCCTTGCATCACTCAAAGCTACTATTTGGAAGTGATTCCTTCCAAATTCTGCAACAATATCTCTGCTGTTTGTGGTCATTTTGGCCTAATAATTAACAACCAGAAAACATAGGTGCCATCAGCTAGCACCACGCCATCCATATGTGGTACTATGGGTTACAGAAAAAATGGGAAAGTTTTGAATGCTATGGATAAGTTCATTTAGCTTGTCAGTATACTTTTTAGGGGGTATACATTGATAATGAGGTTGACACATATATTGACAGAGTACCTCAATATTTGGGAGAGAAGAGGTGTTAGGCTGACTATGAAAGTGAAGACTGACAAAGCCCTTGTGCTGAACCTATTGCTGTATGTCTGTGAAACCTGGACAATATGCCAGTACCATGCCAGGAAACTGAATTACTTTCATTTGAATGGTTTTAGGAAGATTTTGAAGATCACCTGGCAGGACACAATAAGACACTGAGGTCTTGCTTGAATTTAAACTCTACTATAGAGAGCATAATTCTGATGGGCTGGTCACATTGTTTGAATGTCATACGTACACTAGCCAAAACACTATCAAATTGAGAACTCTCACAGAGCAAACACCCATTGTGATCAGAAAAAGTCATATAAGGTCTCTCTTAAGAACTCTGGAATCAATCTATAGCATGGGAAATACTGACACAGGACCACCTAGAATGGAGTGCCCTCCTCAAAGAGGATGCTGGGCTCTTTGAGCAAAGAAGAATAGAAGTAACTCAAAAGAAATTTAAGAGATGTAAATTCTGAGACTCTACCCCAGGATTTACTTTGAATATTTGTGTCCAACCTGTGGGAGAGCGTTTCGATCTTGAACTGATTTGATCAACTTAAATCAGATACATTATAATTTGACTCTAAATTAGTGATGTTATATCAGTCCTCTTCAAGAGGCCAACAACCAACAACACAACCTAGAACAGATTTCATCTACCTAATTTCTGTGGTTCATTTTCCCAGTCTTTGAAACTCCAAAGATTAAAGACATCATTGCCTTAACCAAAGACAGAAAAGAAAAAAAAAGTGAAAGGAAATGACCATGGAGGCCATGTGGTTTCAGAGAAGGACCCTTTCCTGGTCATGAAGTAGACACCATGTTTAAAGGGAACACCAGCTGAAAACAAAAGGGAATGAAGGAATAGAGACAATAAAGAAAGTTGATAGGTCTTTTAAAGTGTCTTAACAGTCAAACTTTTCAACATGTGGTTATTCAGTCATAATTAGTTACACAATGCCTTTGCAAGCTCCTCCTTCTAAGACACTTCTCTTATAAGACATCATGATTCTCCTAGAAGGAGACGTCCAAAGTTCTTCCAGGGAGAGACGCCAACTGATATACTCTATGGTTCAGACCCTAATGACACATAAAGCAAGAGTGATGGATTTGAAAATTAAGTCCTAGATTCCAGTTATAGTCACAATTCTTTTTAGCTATGTGACTACTTCTCTGCTACAGGGTTCTCAATAGTAAAGTGAAGAAAGCAAGTTTCATACTATCTACTTTAAAGAACTGTTAGGAAAGTGTTTTGTAACAAGCAAAGTAAAGTGTTATGGAAATAACAGACAGTTGATTGAAATCTCTCTTGTTCCCAACACAATCTACTTTGTATCATACTCATCCTAAATGTTTCTTATATGAGATATTGGCTATTTAAGGGGAAAAGTTATTTCATTCTTAAAACTTTCTATCCTCATTCAATTTCTTATTTTGTTCAGTCACTTTCCAGTCATATCCATCTCTCCATGACCCCATTTAGGGTTTTCTTATCAGACATACTGGAGTGATTTTTCATTTTCTTCTCTTCAGCTCATTTCAAAGATGAGAAAAATCAAGGTAAACAGAGAAGAGTGACTCATCCAGGGTCACATAGCTGATAAGTGTCTGAGGGTCAGATTTGACACAAGAAGATATCTTCCTGTCCTCAGGCCCAGTACTCTCTCCACTGGGCCACTGAACTACTCAGTTTCTTTAACAAGATATTTAATAATGGTTGAGTTAAGTTGGATTGAATTGAATTTTACGAAGCTGTGGTATGTTAATACCTAAAATGATCATTCCTACGTGCCAAGACCCCATTCCTGAAAAGACCAGTCTCTAAAGGGTGTGATCAAATATTATGATCTAGTCCCCAAGACAGCTGCTTATTAAGGAGTTTGGATTAGGTCCTACCCAATGAGGACTCTGACTTTTGTTTTCCTCTGTAAACAGAAATTAAACTGAATAGGCCAAGAGCTACCCAGAGAGAGTGGCCTTGGTTGCTTCATTAGAGTTTGGGACATCCTAGCTCATCAAAGAAAAAATAAATCTAGAGAGATCCTAATCCCAAAAGTTTTGCTTGTCCAGATTGGTGAAGGCTACAAAACTCATTACTAAGCATTCTATTCCTTGATCTAACCTTCCCCCTCCCTTGATACTGAATTAGGAGGGACTGAAGCTTCTTAGCCCCCCTTTTCATCATGGATCCACTCATTAGGCTTACCTTTTTCTTGCAAAGTGAATATCCAATAATATGATATTTGGATGGCTAATGGGCATTTAAATGACTCAAGTCTCTGCCTCTTTGTCTTTGGTTGCCAAGAGAAACCACTAACCATCAATTTATTAATTATTGCCTAAGCTAGTTAATTTTATTTTTAATACCCTGAAACTTTGTCTCTTGGAATTTTATTTGTGACATACATCTGCTAGTTTACATCTCAAGAAAGGTTTTGCTAAATTAGCTAAGGTGGGTGGGAACAGCATGAAAATGATGAAGGTTGCAGAGAGACTTCTGCTTAGGGTCAGACTGAAATAATTTGGATTCTAGTATTAAAATGTGTTGGGAGACAGAGGAAATGTAAGTGGTGTGATAGAAAAACACATCAAAAAATATTTTTTAAAAAAGGCAAATGCTAGAAGAGACAGGATAGAAATCATGAAAGGTAAGGATAGTGTCCCTGACTGAATTAGAAGCATCCATTAAAGTAGCAGCCTTAAGTTAGATATATAATATAACACCCTGAAGCAGAGGTAGATTTACAGAGGAAAGGGATACTGTCCAGAAAAGAAATTCTGACAACCCAAACAGAAATGATTCTGATGAGGAAGAAAAATGGAGTGGTTTGATGAACTTGATATCAATGCCTTAGGGAAACCATTTACCAACTTTGAATCAAAACAGATGTACAGAAGATGGAGTCAAAGCCAAGCAATTTAGAATGTATATCAAAAAAAAAAGTGACACAGTTCTCTAACAAAAATGGTGGTATTTAAAGTGTTTGGCCAATTTTAAAGTGCTATTTTCATGATGTTATAGTATTTTTTATATTGTGAAAATTGAAATCCAGAAAAAGATACTCCAGGAGACTATTTTGTGACCTGACTCCAAATTTCACATTTAGATGAGACTTCAGGTTCAGAATCCATTCCATATATGTGATAAAATGTTGAGATCAGGGACTCTGGAGTCAAGGTACCTGAATTCAAATTTTACATGTGATGCACTTCTCTAGGCTTAGGGGGGAAAAAAATCACCTGATCTCTGTGTGGTTCAATTTCCTCATTTATAAAATAAGAAGGTTGGATTAGGTGGTCTCTGAGGTCCTTTCTAGTGTTAGAACTCTGATCTTAGCATTCCTCTATAATATCTTCTCCATTAGTCATTGACCTAAAATTCAAAGATTTCCAGTGAAGGACAACCCATTACCTATTAACGTGAAGCTCAGCTAACCACGGATATTCAACCTTAAATTCAAGAGAATAGGAGTTCCAATCTGACATCAGACACTTGCCACTTACTGTGTGACCTTGGGCAAGTCACTTATCCCTGATTGCCTTGCATTCAGGACCATCTCCAGTCGTCCTGATTTTCATATCTGGTCATTGAACTCAGATGACTCTAGAGTAGAAAGTGAGACCAGTGACTTAGCACAGCACCCTACTCACCTCCCTGATGTTGGGTTCTTCTTTGAAAATGAACAACAAACATCATTATCAAACTGTGAAATATTCATTCCAAATTTAAATGTAGTATTTAGAAAAGATGAAGAGGCAATGTAGTATAAAGGTTAGAGAGCTATCCTGGAAGTCAGGAAGACCCCAGTTTAAATTCTTGTTCTGACATATACTGGCTATCCGCTTTCCAAGCCACATAATCCCTCACTGCACTAAACAGCTCTTTTAACAGGAAAGAAAACTACCTGGATTGGTAAAGAGACTTTTCTCACCTGTAGCACTTGTCTCTTGGGGAACCTATATATGCATTAAAAAGCAACAGTTAGAACCAAACATGGAATAACTGATTGATTTAAGACTAGGAAAGGAATATGACAAGACTGTCCACCTTGTTTATTTAATTTCTACTCAGAGAACACTAGGAAGCACAGTAGATGGAATACTAGCCTTGAAATCAGAAGAATAGGAGTTCGAATTTGGTCTCAGACACTTTACACTAACTAGTTGTATGACCCTAGGCAAGTCACTTAACATTGATTGTCTCATATCAAGCATCATCTCCAGTAATCCTGATTCATATCTGGCCATTAGACACAGATGACTCTGGCGGAGAAAGTGAGGCTGATGACTTAGCTCCCCCCACTCAAATCTACTTCATGTGATGTCATGGGATCATTGTTATGATGTCATGGTCTTCTATGAGAGCAAAGGAAAAACATTACCATTCATAGAACATCACATAAAATACTAAGGAAAAATCAAAAACTGGAATTAAGGTTGCCAGGAGAAATACCAACCACCTCAGAGATGGAGATGATATTTCTCCAATCACAGAAAGTGAAGGATTAAGAAGTCTCTTGATGAGAGTAAAAGAACTGGCTTGAAACTTAACATTAAGAAAAGATCTTGGCAACTGGTCCCATCATTTCCTAGCAAACAGAGAGAGGAAAATAGAAATAGTGTCTCATTTTATATTCTTGGAATCAAAGACCACTGCACAAGGAAAATGTAGCCATGAAATGAAAAGACACTTGCTCTTTGGAAGAAAAGCTTTGGCAATCTAGACACCATGCTAAAAAACAGAGATATAACCTTGTCAACAAAGGTCTATATAGTCAAAGCTATGGTTTTCCCAGTAGGAATACATGGTTGTGAGAGTTGGGCTATAAGGAAAACTGAGTGTTTCAGAACTGATTCTTTTAAATTGTGGAGCTAGAGAAAACTTTTGAGAGGCCTTGGAGAGAAATGAGATGAAATCAGTTGATATTTAAAGAAATTAATTCAAATCAAATACTAAAGCTCAAGCTTAAATATTTTGGCCATAGAATGAGAAAACAGGACTCATTGGGGGAAAAAACGTGATGTGGGAAAGACTGAAAACAAAAGGAGGAGAAATTAGATGAGTGCTTAGAGTCATGGAAGCAATGAATATGAACTTCAATAGACTTCAAGAGATAGTGAAGGATATAAGGGCCTAGTGCACTGTGCTCTATAGGGTCACAAAGAGTGGCACATGACAGACAAAACAACAAAACTCTTATTAAAAAATACCTCCACGATTCATTCTCCAGTTGATAAATGGTCACATAGTGATCAGATGAGAAAATGAATATATAGTGGTCATATGAGAAAATGCTCCAAATCATTATTGATTAGAGAAATTTGAATTAAAACAACTATGAGGTATTACCTCACTCCTATCAGATTGGTTAAGATGACAAAAATGGAAAATGAGCAATATTGCAGAGGATGTGGAAAAACTGGGACACTAATTCACTATTGGTGGAGTTGTAAAGACCTATCTCCTAAGAATGGCTCTATCATTAATTATATGACTTGGGACAAGTTCTTAACTCTTGGAACTTCAGTTTCATCTAAGATCCATTTGATCTCTTATACACTGTGATTCTATGATTCTAAGATCAGGGAAGGATTACAGAGATCAAATTTTAATTCTGGCAATAAACCAAAAGTGAAAAAATTCCATACAAAGATAAAAAAACACAACAATAGGAAACTGCTTCTGGGAAGCAGAAACTTCATGAATGATACACTATGCTCCTATTCCTTAGGTGTCCGTTATCCTTATTGTATTTATATATGGGATGTAAACCTGTAATGCACCAATGAAGAATGAAACTCTTAAATTGAAGCTCCTCATAGAATTTCTACTTTAAAATCAAGCTTCCTTTAGTCATCAAAAATGGACAAATCAGAAATCAAAGAAGGAAAGAACAAACTGAAGACCTTTCTGGGGAAAAACTACAAAAAAGCAAGCAACTGAACCTCGGACTCTATCTACTTTTCTTAAGTAGCTTAAGATCTCCAACATCTTTGCATATAGACAAAAAAGAAAGTGGTCTCTGCTACTTGTTAATCCGTTAACATGTCACTGATGATGAAGAAAAATAACTGATCAGAAATGGGATACTTCTTCCATTCTTTGGAGCTTCACAGGTATAGATTTGCCCAAATTCTAGGCTATCAACATGGCATAGTAGGAAGAAAGTTGGATATGACTCTTAGGACTTGAGTGCCGATCTTGTCTACCCTAATTGGGATAATCATTTCATCTAACCAGACCCCAACTTCCACTTCAGTAAAATGAGGAGACTGGAGGAGGTGATACCCTAGATCATTCACCATACTAGTAGTCTCCCTGCTCCCATCTCATTGATACTGTGGTTGCTGACATAGCCTGTGCTAATCATATGTGAAAAAGAAAAGATAAATTCTGCATAGATTAGATTAAAATAGTCTGGTAAAAATAGTAGGTAAGTTTGAAATTCAGTTTCATACGATTATGTCTTTCCTCTTGTTATTTCAAAATAATTAACTGCTTCCCTAAAGGACAACATGGGAAGACAGAAAACAGAAATTCCCCTCCCCTTAGTTCCTAGAGACCACAGTCTCAAAAGGTCAGTGTACTCCCCAGAATTGTGCCTAATGATGGATGTAGGGAGCATCTAGGTGAACAATGGATAGAGCACTGACTCAAGCCTCTGGAGGACCTGAATTCAAATCCAATCTCAGATACAGACTAGTTTTGTGATCCTTCATAAGTCTCTTAACCTTTGCCTTCAAAGAGAATGAGTGCAAATCACAGACAAGTGGAAATCTTTCTTTTTTAATGTTGAGTTTGATTTCAAGACCAGGAAACAAAGTGGAAGTTCTCTGTCTTTTTTCTCCTTTCTTTTCCAACAGTGCATGGAGAAAAACAAATTTGATCTTTTCCTTCTTTTTTTTAGCAATAGACATGTTAATTTTTTTTTTAGGTTTTTGCAAGGCAAATGGGGTTAAGTGGCTTGCACAAGGCCACACAGCTAAGTGATTATTAGGCGTCTGAGACCGGATTTGAACCCAAGTACTCCTGACTCCAAGGCCGTGCTTTATCCACTGCACCACCTAGCCACCCCATGTTCATTTTTTAATGTTTGGATTAGCTTAAGAAGATCGAGAAGCATTTCCCTTGAGACAACTCTTAGTTGGAGCTTTATTACTGTTTGCAAATCACTTTACATACATAATATTATCTCATCTAAGATTCACAGTGACTCATAGAGGCAGTTTCTATTATTCCCACTTTTCATGTGTAAAAACTGAGGCCCTGATATGTTAAGTGACTGGACTATGATCACACTGTCAGAAAGTACAAAAAAAAAATGGAATCCTATCTCAGGTATCTCCTGACTCCAGGGTCAGTGCTCTCTCCACGCTGATTTTCACAGCAATGAAAGTCACCAGGGGCCATTTAATATTTAAAAGGCAGATAGATTGGAAAGCACCCAGACTATTACAGTCTTGTTAACTCCTCAATAAGGAGTTCTTAATTGAAGGTCTGCATATGTTTAAAAATATTTTAATAACAATTTCAACATGTTACCTTTGGGATATTATGTAATTTTATATAATTGAAAATATTATTTAAAGAAGGTATCTATTGGCTTTACCAGACTGTCAAAGTCATCCTTATAAGAGTGTGCTGATAAATGTTTAAGAACTGATTTTCTAGGAGAGAAAAAAGTGCTCAACAAATTTTTCAAGTTAATCTGCATAATTGACATTGTCCCCTTCATTTTAAGTTTAAACAATAAACAAAATAAAAACCAAACCCCTTGTGTATAGCATCTGCCAATTTCCAAGATGCAAATACTTATAATTGAAAGTTTAACAACGAATTCTAACGAGCTAATATTAAATGACTCCAGGATATCCCTAGGTAGGTTCAAAACACAGAAAAGATTAAAATCTCTGCCCAAAACATACACATTCATCTCAGTGACAGATATAGATAGATGTGGATGATGTGGAAGATGAGGATAGAGAGGAAGAAGTTGTGGAGGAAAAGGAGAATGTAGAAGATGTGGAGGATGAGGAGATGGAGAAGGAGGGAGAGGAGGTGAGGGAGGGAGAGGAGGTGAAGGAGGGAGAGGAGGTGAAGGGGAGAGGAGGTGAAGGAGGGAGAGGAGATGAATGCAGTGGATGTAGAAGAAGAGGTAGAAGGAGGCAGGAGGAGGAGTTTCAGGAGGAAGAGGTAGAGGAGGATGTGGATATACAGACATCTAGATGCAGATGTTAGCTTCTTCTCCAAATCATTTTTTCTTGGATCATTTATATTCCTTAAGATTAAAGTGAGAACTCAGCTAGAATTCCTAGAGAGGATCAATGATTTGTTCAAGGTCACTTATGTCATAAACAGGATTTGAATCCAAATCCTTATTCTCCAGATCCACATCTCTTTCCATTGTACCATGCTGAAAATAAAAACACTTTTGGTGTGACTGTTCCTTATTCAAAGATGCACCAGCAATAAACAGGCTTAGAAAATAACTCTATTAAATCAAAAGAAGGACTATTCCTTATATGAGAAGAAACAATAATTAAATAGAAGAAAGAGAAATTGAAGCAGATTAGAAAAGCAAACTACAAGAAGACAAAAGAGTGTAGTAACAGGCTTGATGCTAAAGTAAGAGGGTGCTCCAAGCCCTAGAGTCAATCAGGGAAAGGGACATCAATGAGGTCATAATAGGAGAACCTTCAGGGAGATGAAGAGTAGTCCACCACTGCAAAGGGGTTAGCTCACTTCAGGATGCTTTCCCAAAAGTAACCAAGGACAGACTCATTGGAAGGTAGCACTAAAAAGTCTGCTGAGGTTTGTCCTTCATTCTCAAAGAAGACCATGATGTCAGGAAGGTGATGCTGTGACAAACACATGAATTGGATTTGAGTCGGTAGGGGCTGTGCTAAGTCATCAGCCTCACTTTATCCTCCAGAGTCATCTGGGTCGAATAGCCAGATATAAATCAAGATAACTGGAGATGATGCTGGGTGCCAGGCAAGCAGGGTTAAGTGGCCTACCTCAGGTCACACAGTTAGCAAGTGGCAAGTGCCTGAGGCTGGATTCAAACTCTCTTTCTTCTGACTCCAAGGCCAGTGCTCTATCCACTGAACCATCTAGCTGCCCCAAAATGTCTGCTGGGGTTGGAGTGAAGGGATCTACTTTAAATTCCTGCTTGGCTACATCCTACCCATGTGACCGTAACAAATCGAATTCAGTAAGTCAACAAGTATGCCTCAATCTCAGGCACTGTGAGAGGATGGAAGATACAAGACCCTGTTCTCAGCAGGAGAACTCTTGCCTCTTAATAAATCAAAACACATAGAACTTTCTGGAGCTCATTTATAGAATGATGGGATTGGACTAAAAGCTTCCTAAAGATCTTTCCAGCTATAAATCTAAGTTCCTAAACAAAGGAATGTTATGATTTGAGTTATGCCCTAGGGATATTAATCTATTGTCAGGATACAAAATGGATCAAATAGCATTAAGAGCCTGAAGTGAGAGGCTATTGCAATCACCTGAGTAATCACTAATGAGACCTGACCTAGGATGGTGTCATTATCTCCACTTTGCTGTAAAACCTATGTAACATTTCTTTTATTATTATCTTTAATATTAGATTTGCTTTCATTGGGCTCTTGAATGATCAAACTGGTACCTCCTAAACAAATGAAAGTTTCAGAAAGCTGCTTTGTGGGGGGGGGGGGCAATGAGAATTTAAATGTCCCATCCAATATCATAAAACTAGTATTTGTAAGAGATGAGACTTGAACCCAGGTCTTCTTAACACTGACTGGTTCTCTTTTTACTGAACTGCCTGTCTCGCTCATATCACTAATACTACTATCAGTGTTGCTATTAGTGCCATTTTATCCAGATGCCTTATCTTCTACTCATGGGGTTCCATTATCCAATCAATACTTACCTTGACAGTCTTAATTCTTACCATTGACTTCATGCATGCATTTCTCCGCTGCAATGAGACAATTTTCCACTCCTTTACCATGATGTATGCCTTTCTACCTCTATACTTTTATTCTTATATACCCCATCCTCAAAAGACTAACTCCAAGCTCTGGTCTGGATCTTTGCTTCTTTATGCATTTTCCTTCCTTGACCTCATTAATTCTCACTCCTTGAGTTAACGCTTTTTGCAGGGGACCAAATCTATACCTTTACTACTTTTACAACTGTCTCAAGAAAGTCCAGATTATCTCCAATTTGATGACTTTCTGATACTTGCAGATCAATGAAGGTAGCTCACCACTTCCTCCCTAAATCTTTCCTTTCCCCATTTTCTCTATTTTGATTCATGGAAATTCATCTTTCTTATTACTCCCAGCTTCATGATCTTGGAAGCACCATTCACTACTCTTTTATTCTCATCCTTTGTATTTTTCTATATCTTAATATGATTAAAAAGGAAAGGTATTGGGGGGGGTATTCTAGACCAGGGGAATGGTGCAAGTGAAAATAAAGAAAATGATGGTCTCCCACTTTTATAACAGTGAGAATAATAGTCATTGTAATAATACTTTTCCATTTGCATATTTTCCATAAGCATTCAGAAAGAAACAGAGACGTAATATTTAGAGAGATTAGAACAGAACCATAAGAATGTATCATTGAGATAAGTAGGTATCCAGAATGTTAGAGTGAGTCAAGTGTCTTGAGAAAGAGGAAAGAGGAAGAGAATAGGAGAAAAGTAACTTAATTTAATAGTTAGAGGAATTAGCGACCTTTCAGAGAGTTTATCAAAAAGAAGAGTGGAGACATCAATTAAGCCAGACCATCAGAAAATCAAGAATAAATAATATATCAAGCAAGAAGCACTAAACATTTATTGCCTACTATGCTATGTAATCATTGGAAAAATAAAGAATGGAAAAATCTGGCCTTTACCTTCAAAGAGAAGACAACAATCTACCTTCAAAGGTAGACAACAATTATGAACACACAAGATATATATTGAATAAATGGTAAGTAATCCCAGAGGGAAAATGAGAACAAGGAGAGAGGACCTGGGAAAGGCATCTTGAAGAAAGTGGGATGTTTGTGTTTGTGTTTGTGTTTGTGTGTGTGTGTGTGTGTGTGTGTGTGTGTGTGTGATCTAAAAAGAAGAAAAGTTAATTTCCACTTGCAAGGCAATTAGGAAAGCCTTCAGGGAAGTGGTAACACCTTACTTAACTATACTTTGGAGATTGTGTAGGGTTTCATTGGTTTGAGTTGTTATAGGGAGAGGGTGTAGAGGTGCTTTCTGGGTGTTGATAACATTGTGAACAAATGTCTTGAAGGTGAGAAAATTTTCATATATAAAATTTTTCTTAGAACAAAGAAGTATGAAAATATAGCGAGGGAAAATAAGAAAAAAATCGTATAATAGACCCATATTATAATTTCATCACAGAGACATTTGACAAAATCCCATAAACTCATTTAGAAAAGTACCATCATTTTTATGGTTATGTATCATGTAGCAAGAGTGAGTGATAGCAGATGGACAGCCCAAATATTTTACTGTTCCTGCCTAAGCCAAGAAACTTAGAGGAAAAATTTCTTACCATTCAATATAAAGAAGGGTGGCTTCTGAGTCAGTGGCCTTGGATAAAAAATCCTTCCTTTGCCCCTTACTACCCTTATATTTTTGGTCTTTCTCTGGAACTCCATTTTATCATCAAAATGAATGAATTGCTTTCTATGACACCTAAGGTCTATTTCAGATGCAAATTTTTGATCCTATGACAGATAAACCCAAGGCATAGGGTGACTGATTAGTAGATGGGTTCAAGTCTACACTGCTGGAAGTGGTAGTTTTTATTTATTTGTTTGTTTGTTTGTTTATTTATTTATTTATTTGGATTTTTGCAAGGCACTGGGGTTAAGTGGCTTGCCCAAGGCCACACAGCTAGGTAATTACTAAGTGTCTGAGACTGGATTTGAACTCAGGTACTCCTGACTCCAGGGCCAGTACTCTATCCACTACACCACCTAGCCACCCCAAATAGTAGTTTTGTTAATGAGATTGCCATCCAGAAATATACATCAAACTTTTCCCAATAATCCCCCCAGTTTTTAGTGTTTTCCCTATCAAAAACAAAAGGTCCTTATATATTTTTAAAATCTATTTTGTATTTATTTAAATGTGCATGTGTTGAAGTAATGTGCATGTGTTGAAGTAATCCAGTCAATTAAATTATATCTTTTTATAACCCTATTTTGGAGTTTTCTTAGTAAAGATACAGGAGTGATTTGTCATTTACTTTTTCCATTCATTTAACAAATCAGGTAACTGAGGTAAACAGGATTAAATGATTTCACATAGCTAATAAGTATCTGAATCTGGATTTGAATACAGGAAGATCTTTCCTAACATCAGGCCCAGCACTCTATCCACTGTACCATGTAGCTGCCTCTTGCACCTAGAGTTTCCTTCAATATAATGTAAATTCTTCAAGATGAGTATGTCTTATTTATGTCTTTATATCCTAAGTACTTAGCATTACAATTATCTTATAGAATGCACTTACCAAATGCTTATTGCTTGATTGCCAATTCCCTGAAGTGAGGGATTAAGACAAAAATTTGACCTCAGTGTATTGCTAGAATTAAAAGCACTCTACCCTCTTTTTCAGAATCCTTTATTCAAGGGTGTCTTTGGGCCTATAGACTTTACCAGTCCTCCAAAATTGTCCATGACACAAAAACATTTGGATCTTTGAATTCAGGCTGCAGTAGATCTACAAAAATTTCAGAACTCAGAACCTTCTTACCCATCTGAGAGCTAATAGCAAGCCTTAGTTAAGCAGAAAATCCACTTCCTGGGGTCAGGACCTGGTTCCAAGTCTCCAGAATTATAAATTTTGGAGCCATTCAATAAATCTTGGCTAAAGAATCATTTAGTCAAATAATAAGAGAAATGGAAGTGCTGAAAACAAGTCCCATTATTGGCCTTCTTTCTTTAGAAACTTGGATTGGTTTTCATGATCTAGTTAAGAAAATGGGCCACAGAAACAGCCTATTGTCTCAAATAGTATTTAAGTCTGATGTGAAGAACACGTGCTGCCCATACCTGTAGCCCCAAGCTTATTTCCTTACTAAGAAAGTAGGATTTTAATGAGGTCACTGATCCTCCCTGCCCCTCCCCACCTTGTTCTACCACCTTTCATCCAAGGAATAATAAATTCAATAAATATACACCATTGTCCGTGCCAAGATCCAGAGAGAGCACTACCATTTATTTACCTGAGATGCTGTATTTGATCTCCTGGAGATTATTTTTCAGGTTCTCATCTTTGTATTTACAGATACACGAAATTGCATTATTCATATTTATTTTTTAAATAAGAATTCTTTATCCAGGGTCTTTAGACATTTATAAAATAAGTGATCCCTCCATTATTTACTTATAATCTGAAACCATTTGCATTTGTATGCATTCATACTCATTTTAAAACATTTACCTTGAGGCAGTTAGATGGCACAGTGTAAAGGTGGGATACAAGCATGGATAGTAAAAAGAGACCGTTGACCTCAAGGAATCTCCATTCCCATAGGTTACAGAGGGAGCTAGGTGGCACAGCAAGAAAACACAGATCTAGAGTCAGGAAATTTCTATTCAAATTGTGTCTCAGATACTTACTAGCTATGAGACCCTGGGGGACAAGTCATTTAACTTCTGTCAGCCTTAGATTCCTCCACATCCGTAAAATGGGATGATAATTATGCCTATTTCCCAGAATTGTTGAAAAGATAAAATGAGATATTTGTAAAACTCTTTGCAAACTTTAAAGTGCAATGACATTTGTAGTGATGATGAAGATGATGATGAGGTTAAAGGGGTTATAGATTTCATCAGTCCTCCAAAAGTGACCTTGACACAAAAGAAAATAAGAACCCATGCCTCTCTCAATGTGTGCCATCCCAGTATGCTTCATTGTGATGTATAGGTGACTGTATTTTTGTCAAGATTGTCCCAGGAAAGTAGAGTCTCTGGTAGTTTCTATAAACTTGAATAAACTTCAAGTTCAAGCCTCTAGTCAAAGTGATGAGCTCCAACTCCATTATCTAAAGACTGGCCCAAAGATGTTTTAAGGCATTCATCATTGGGTTCCCTAGAAAAAGAGCAATTGTTCAACCAAATCAATTTATGATAAAGGGTTATATTCTGCATGAGTGGCAAGCATAGGCACACTGATGCAGTCACATCTTTCAAATTCTGAGGCAATGAAATCCAAGTTGGGGCATCCCTTAACTTTCATTTAACTTTAATAGTCTACACTCACACATTATTTTCTTTTATCTACCTGCATAGGGAAGAGGAGGAAGATGAGGAAGTGAGTTAGTTAAACAGAGAGGATCACTTGTATATGTCTTTGACTGTTTCTTTTGTAGGTTGTCCTCAACCCAGATAATCAAATGAACTATTCTTTCCTCCACATACCTTCCTCTTCCATAGCCCTTCCAAATTTCTGGTCATCAAACTGAAGTTAATAATAATTGAATCACAGAAGCAGAACTATATGAGGAAACTGGAGTTCAGAGAGGATAATAAGATCATAGCCCTAGGGCTGTAAGGAACATTAGACATCATCTAAGTCAACCTTCTGATTTTTACTAATAAAGACATTATTTCAGTCCTAAATTATTTCAGAGCCTGGTAATTCCATTCTTCCAGTTCATGGTTTTTGTGAGTTCTTAGGATTAAAAAATTAATGACAGCTGAACAACTTAACTCACTGAAATTCTACCCATCCTTCAGAGTACTACACAACTGCCACCTCCTTCATGAAGCCTTATACATCCCCACTGTCCACAGACATTACCTTTGTATCAAATATAATATATATATACATGTTATGTTATAATATTATTATATAATAACTCTTGAAGATCCTCTCTGAATTTATCTAGGTTGGTCAGCCTCCTAGAGACATACCATTCCTCTACCATGATCAAAGCCTAACTCATTCATTCTTCCCAAGACTTTTGTTCAGAGAAGACACTCCGCAGGAATCCAGGAGCACAATTAGTATATGTGACAAAAAATGGAAAAGGGAAAGAGTGGAAAAACTAAATAAAAAGTATTCTGATATACTCAGTAAAGTTACAAATTGGACTGACTGTTCAAGCAGTCAACATGAAGTCATGTGAGAAGAGAGAATTAAAAGTTCATGTTATTAGATCCAGGAATCCCACCCCTGAGGTACATAACACAATAAGGAAAAGTCTCTTAGACATCAAAATACTCATGACATCCTTTGAGAGTGGTAGTAAAGGAGAATAAACAAAGTAAGAGGTATAAAACAAATGGAATTTTAGCATGCATTAAAAAGGACAAATAATAGAATTTCAGAGATACAGAGGAAGACTTGTATTGATACAGATTGAAGTAAACAGAGTTAAGAAAACAATACACTAGTGTCTATAACAAGATAAATGTAAAGATTATCCCAAATCAAACTCTAAGTAAGAGCACTGACAAATCTGGATCCAACAGAAGATATAAGATTCCCTCCAGGCACTCAACAAAGAAGTAGAGAACAAGACAGCAGGTATAGAGTATATGCTGTCAAAACAAAAAAATCCACTGCATTGGTGTTTGGTTAATTAATCATTTTTCTCTAATATCAGGGAGGGTTTGATGTTATGTTGGGGGAGGGAAATACTCAGAAATGACTGTTATATTAAAAAAGCAATCAATTATTGTTTTTAAAGAATCCAGCATCAACTTAACCACATAATTAACCATCACAGTAGGATTACAGTAATCCTTTTCTCTATAATGGACACATTGTTCAATGGAGGCAAATTCTACCACACCTTGCTGAACAGCCAAAAGACATATCTTTATGGAAAATTGATCAATATGGACATCAATAAGCAAGAAAAGTGAAGGTGAAGTCAAGAAAAGAAAAATATGGTGACCCAGAGTAGGGAAGTTAAAGACCCCTGTATTTTGCCTTGGTCAGACCTCTTACTGAGTATAGTGTTCAGGTCTTAGGGTTAACCAAAACTGCTGATAAATGTCCAGAATGTCCAGAAAAGGGAAACTTAAGTAGGAAAAAATCTCAGGTTCATGACAAAAGAAGATTATAAATATTTATCAAGTACCTACTTTGTACCCAGATACTATAAACAATGAGGATACAAAGAGAGGCAAAAGACAGTACACTCAAGGGATTTATAATCTAATGCTGAGGACAACATGCAAACAAAACAAGTGATGTGATATATATATATGGAAATAACCAATAGAATGAAGACACTAGAATTACGGAATTCAGAAAGATTCCCTATAGAACAGAGATGAGAATTTTTTTTCCTGCCAAGGGCCATTTGGTTATTTATAACATCATTTGCCTACTATATTTGACCAAATTTTTAATCAATTCACCCTGGAGGTGGAGCCAAGATGACAGAGTAAAGGCAGAAATTCCCAGAAGCTCTCCCCCAGACTACTCCAAATGCCTTAAAATTCTGATTCTAACCAAATTCTAGAGTGGTGGAACCCTTAGAAAGACTAAGTGAAACAATTTTCTAGCCTAAGACAACCTAGAAGGTCTGTGGGAAGAGTCTGCTCCACCAAGGTTGAAAAAGGCCACAGTGCAGCCCATTCTACACCAGAGCTAACCTCCAGTAATGCAGAACAGTCAGTGAGGCACCTGCGTCTGTGACAGCAAGGGAGGTTTCCAGATTGCTTAGCTCAGGGATTGCCAAAGAGAACTTGGAAGGGCAGCATGAAAATCTTGCAGCACCAGAGTGAGTGCAGAGCCCAGGTTAGTGCAGGGCACAATATAGCCCTGACCCTGGGAATCTTCGGAACCACCCAATAGCCACTTCCAAAGTATTCAGCCAAGGATGGTTAGGAGGTTGGGGAGACTTCAGAGGTCTTACCTCTATCCATGGGACAGGACTCTGCTGCTATGCCATACTCAGATCTAGGTCACAATATGGGCTCCCATACTACCACAGTGGAGCAGGGATCCTCCTCACAGCTCCAAGGCAGTGGGGAGGACTTATGGTTATCCACAGACCAGGAGAGCAGTCAGAGCCTCTCAAAAGATCTTAAACGAATTGAGGTTGCTGGGGGAAGGAGAGGGGGAGGCTGAACACAGCTGCAAAAACCCTCAAAACCTTAGTAAAGTGTATCCTCCACCCTAGAAGCAGAGCTCCACCTTAACAAATGGTTAAAATAAAGTCATAGACTGGGGAAATGAGAAAATAACAGAAGAAAATGAATCTGACCATAGACAATTACTTTGATCCCATGGAGGATCAAAATAAATACTCAGGAGATTGGCAAAGTCAAAGATTTTTAAGCCAAACCCTCCAAGAAAAATAAGATTTGGTCTCAGGCTATGGAAGAGCACAAAAATATTTTGAAAATCAAATAAGGGAGGTGGAGAAAAAATTGGAAAGAGAAATGAGAGTGATGCATAAAAATCATAAACACCAAGTCAGCAGCTTGGTGAAGGAAATATAAAAATTACTGAAGAAAAATAGCATCTTAAAACCACTTTAGGTCAAATGGAAAAAAGCAGTCCAAAAAGTCAGTGAGGAGAAGAATGCCTTAAAAAGAATTGGCCAGATAGAAAAAGAGATAAAAAATCTCTGAAGAAAATAATTCCTTCAAAAGTAGAATGGAGCCAAGGTAAGCTAGTAACTTTGTGAAAAATCAAGAAACAATAAAACAAAACCAAAAGAATGAAAAACTAAAAGAAATGTGAAATATCTCACTGTAGAAACAAATTACCTAGAAAACAGACCCAGAAGAGATCATTTAAAAATTCAGTCATGAGAGTCATGACCAGGAAAAGAGTCTAGATCTCATTTTTCAAGAAATTTCCCAGGAATTTGCCCTGATATCCTAGAAGTGGAGGGTACAATAGAATTTGATGGAATCTACCAATCACCTCCTGAAAAAGATCCCAGAATAAAAATTTCCAGGAGTATTATAGCCAAATTCTAGAACTCCTAAGTCAGGGAGAAAGAAACAATTCAGATATCATGGAGTTACAGTCATGATTACACAGGATATAGCAGCATCTTTAGATATTAAGGGGCTCATGGGGCTTGGAATATGATATACTGGAAGGCAAAAGAGCTTGGATTATAACCAAGAATCAACTATCCAGAAAAATTGAACATCATCTTTTAGGGGAAAAGATGAACAGTCAATGAAATGGAACTTTCAAACCTTCCTGTTGAAATGACCACAGCTGAACAGAAAGTTTGATCGCCAAGGACAGGACTCGGGTGAAGCATAAAGAGGGTGAACAGGAAAGACTAATTTTGAGGGATTTAATGATGTTGAACTGCTTGTATTCCTGTTTGGGAAGATGGTCCTGATGACTCATATGAACCCGGAGGGAGCTGAATATGAAGGTATAATATATTATTATAAAGATGGAGTTAATGGGCAAGGAAGGTATGTGAGGGAAAAAGGGAGGGAGGAGAGATAGAATGGGTTAAGATAATTCATGAAAAATAAGCAAGAAAAAGCTTTCACAATGGAATGGAGGGGGGAAGGGGGGAATGAGAGAGCCTTCATTCTCATCAGAAGTGACTTAGAGAGGAAATAACACATGCATTCAATAAGGTATAGGAATCTATCTTACCCTGGAGGAAAAAATGAAAAGAAAGGGATGGGAGAAAGGGGACAAGGGAAGAAAACTGGGGTGTAGGTGATAAAAGAGAGGGAAGATCATGGAGAAGAATAGTCAGATACAACACCCTCTTGAGGAAAGACAGGATGAAAGGAGAAAGAGAATAGAATGGGGGTGGGGAGAAATAGAATGGATAGAAATACAGTTAGCAATAGCAACAGTGGTAAAAATTTTGAAGCAATTTTCCAATGGACTTATGATAAAGAATGCAATCCTTCCCAGAAACAGAGTCAATGATATCTGAACACAGTCTGAAGTACACTATTTTTCCTCTCATTTTATTTTTCTTGAGGTTTCTCTATCTTTGTGTGTAGGGGGAGGGGGAAGGGAGGATTATGTTTACTTTTACAACAAGGCTATCATATTAATGTGTAAATAAATAAATAAATGAGATGTGAATGATAAGACAAAAAATAAAAAATAAATTAATTCACTCTAAAAACTTCCTAGATTTACTGTATTTCAAGTCCTGCCTGTGGCTATCATGGCAGTGTCAGATGTGGTCAACCTGTGCTGTAGGAGATGGGATTTTAGTTGGGACTTACAAGAAAGACAATGAGTTCCATAGTTGAAGCAGAGAAAAGATAATATTCTAAACATGAGAAAGAGCAAGAGAGAAGACTCAGAATCAAAAG
Source organism: Macrotis lagotis (assembly GCF_037893015.1). Lineage (NCBI taxonomy): Eukaryota > Metazoa > Chordata > Mammalia > Peramelemorphia > Peramelidae > Macrotis > Macrotis lagotis. The sequence continues at coordinate 31,005,991 of NC_133664.1, read as the reverse complement.
ATGGAATGTCTTGTTCATGGAAGAACTAAGAAGCCAATGTCACTGAGATGAATAAAATGTATCAGAGTGAGGTGTAGGGAAACTGGAAAGATCGCAGAGGACTAGGTTATGAAGGCCTTTGAATGCCAAATAACATTTTGGATTTGTTCCCAGAATCAACAGGAAGTCTATGGAGTTTATTGATTCGGGGGAAGGACTATGACATGATCAGACCTGTGTTTTAGGAAAATTGCTTTCATGGCTGAATGGAGGTTAGATTAGAGATTATTAACTTGAATAAGAAAAGAGTTGGGGAGATTTGATAGCTATATTTAAGCTTTTGAACACCTGATCCATAGGAAAATATTTTTTAGTTTTGTAATTTTTATTCCCAGAAATTAGGACTAGGGGAAATGGATGAGTTAAAAGGAGGCAAATTAAAACTTTCTATAAGAAAGAAAACTTTCCTAAATATTTGAGCCCATCTGCCCTGAACGAAAGTAGACTTCTACTGGAGGGCCCCACTGAAATCTGAAAGACCACTTTTCAGATAGGTAGCAAAGAGTCTTCTTGGATACCACAGAACATTTCCTCCTTCTAAATACCCTCTTACCTCAAAAATAATATATCCTTCTTATTCTTTTTGTCTTCTCCAGGTCTGGGTTGGCCTCACTAGCCTTTCACATCCCTTCCAACTCCAAAATTCCATATTCCATTTCCAGTTTATAGTTTGACCCATGACTCTTCAGTGGCTCTCCAGTGGCCCTCCAGTAGCAGAGGTTATCAAACTTTTATGCAAGTCAAGGCTATATCTGTTTAGCTGCCCAGCCACCCCACCCTCATCTTCATGACTGCCTATTAAGATAAAATGGGCAATAAAAGGAATGGCAGCTTAAGTTCCAAGTGAGAGAGAAGCTGACTTAAAAGACTTCAGTAACCACCCACAGGTTTATGAATGAGTGTCACTGTGAACCTATCTCAATGTAACCCATACTTGATGAGAGGAAAAACCCCATATCTCTGGCCCTGCTGCAGCCTCATCCATAATCCCGATTTAGAGCACACCATGCAGAGATCTATTTTAATATATCTGTTGACCTACTTTACTATTCCAGCATTAAAAAAGTTAAACTGCTAACTTACAAAGCATTGGTTTGCCATTTTCCAATAAAACACTTAAAAAAAATGAAGGGGCTTTGTGTTCCAGCTTCTTTTTTATGAGCTAGTTTCCATTGTACACAGGTGCTGATGGATTTGCAGAAAGGGTGAAATGGAAAAAAAAAAAGTCTTTAATGTATCCCAGCCGAGAGGTGATCTGTAACTTCTGACAGCTTGGAAATCACTTACACCCACAAATCTGCTTTGTTCTCTCATCTTTGCTCCTTCTCCTTTGTGAGAATAATATTACGTGGATCATAAAAACAAACACAAATGCTACGTGCAATGACTAACGTCGCTGGTCAGGAAAAAGTGAGCACATTAATTTTAGCTCTTTGCCATAGGAATTCTTTCCTTCCTGCCCATCCAAACCATTATTCATTCTCCTTTAGAGTCTGTCACTAGGATGTCCTTTAAGTACTGAGTTATCTTACTTCCAGAAAATGTAAAGCAGAATTTTTTTTTCCTACCAAACATTTAGTTGGGATCACCTAGAAAGTTTACAATTCTTAATGGACTAAAAAGAGAAAAGTTGAACCAAGGAGACAAATTCAGGAGTGTTTTTCTAAAGTAAAGCAGTATGGCCTCTTCTTCCCTACCTTGGGTTTCTCTGCCCTTCACATTGCAAAGGTTATAATGAGTTGAAAATAACAGGTTGATCTTTATGTTTTGACAAGCTTTTTCCAACCTCCATTGCCAGATAGAGAGGACAGAATTTAACACACATTCAATTTTGTAATCATGCCTTTCATAAGAAACCTTTTAATGGAATTCAAAAAGTCCCATTTGTCTAGTCTGGGGCACACAACTAAGAGTATACATTGTCAAACAGAGAAACAGTGATTAACCATATAAGCAAAAATCAGAGCAGTCTACCTTTCAGTTTCTATCACAAGTCAAAGAAAAAAGTAGAACCAGGGAGAATGAATGCAAAAGTCAGAGTCCCCAAAAGGTAGATGAGTCCGAGATCACATCCTGACTTTGCTATCTTCCACCTGCTTGAGGATGAGCAATTTGTTCTGCCTTTCTGGGCCTCAGTTTCCTCAACTTCTGAATGAGTGAATTGAATTACATGATTCTTTATGACCTCCTCCCTCTGATGACCCAAAAAACATTTTTAATTGAAGATGTCACCATTGTCTTTATTAGTGATGGTAAGATATCAAAAAGGTATATACATATATATATGTATATATATATATATATCCAAGTTATCATCTTGAATTTTTCCCCAAAAAAACCATCTAATTTATGTAATCATCACTACCTTCCATGTCTTCTGCCAGAACAACAAAAATGATATAGAAAAATAAAATAAAACAATATTCATTTATTTTATATATTCATGTTTTATTTTATTTTTATTATTAATATATTTGTTGTGTATTTGCTTTATCATTTATTACATAATTATATATGCATTTATGCACACACACTCATACACAAACAGAAAACTGTTATTTCTCCTTACAAGATGAGGATACATACAAAGATAGAAAGTGACAGATCCTACCTGCCCTCAATGCAAACCATTGCTTATTGAAGGTAGACATAACCTGTTACTTTCTATTTTTATATGAATCCTCAGTATCGAGTTCAAGGTTTGACCTGGTACAAACTCAGCGTCTGTTGGTTAAACTGATTGAAGTCCTGTATAGCCAATGACTCTCTTTTTAATACCAAGCTAATACAACTGGTCTTCAGAAAGCCCACAGGAATTTTTAAAAAATTGAGAGTATTGGGAGAGGGAAAGGGAGACAGGAAAGGGAAGTGTTATGATTTTAGGAGGAGGTTTATTTAAAGATAATTTTAGTTTTCCAGGGGTTATAACTGACAAGAAAACACATGTAGGGCCATCTCTGGATTCTTATCTGGCCACTGGACCCAAATGACTCTGGAGGAGAAAGTGAGCATAGCACAGCACACCCTCATCCAAATCCAACTCATGTGCTCTTCATGGCATCATTTCTCTAATATCACGGTCTTCTTTGAGAATGAATGACAAGCATCATCATGTCTAGAATACAGGGTACTGCTGGTCAGATTTTTCTGGAAATATTGTATTCATTCTTAGGTACTACATTCTTCAAAAGAATACTGATAAAGTAGAGAGGGAAGTACAGAGAAAAGTGCTGAGGATGGTGGAGGGTCTTCGAAGCTACCCCATAAAAGGATGATTTGATAGAAATGGGAATATTGAACCTGGAGAGAATTAAGGATGACATAATAGCTGTTTGCAAGTATATGGAGGGTTGTAATTTGGGAATTTGACCACAGAGAACAGACCTAGGAACAATGGGTAGAAACTACAAAAACTGAAGATCTTCATTTGTAAAAAAGTGGGGAAAGGAGTGCAAACAAGTAAAAAAAAGTAAAATTGGTTATTTCAGGAAGAGTTGAGATCCCTGTTCTTAAAGGCTTCCCAATAAAAACAGATCTAAAGTTAGTAAAAGTCCAACTTGATGATCTCCAAGGCCCCCCTTCTGACTCTAATATTCTGCTATTCTATAAAAGTCATTCCTCTTAACTGGCAACCAATCTAGTATTATGGGAAAAAACAGTCAACTCAACATTTTTCAGGGTTTTCTTTCCCTGGGGGGAAAATGTTCTGAATTGCTTATGGATTTTAAGATCTGGTTATCTTTCTCCCAAAATGAAAATAAAAGGTCGGGGAAGGTAAGAGAGTGGAAAATAAAAACCTAGAGGTATCTGTTTCCTCTTATTAGGAGTTAAAAGTTATTATCATAGATATTCCTATGCTCTCCTTGATCATTTCTTCTACACATTAAATTTTCCAATTTTCTTCCTTCCTTTAATTATTTATGGGGCAGGGAAGTCCTTTCTTATGATATGCTTCTGTCTGATAGCGCTCATATTTGTCACCAGATCTGATATCCTTTGCCTCATCTCCCCAAGAGAATTTTGTATTCCTTAATAACAACTGTGCTTTTATCTTCAGTGTTCCACTTAGCTCCCTTAGGGCTGCTGTTGACCATAATACTCAGTCAGCACTTGGCTGTACAAAAACTCATGCCCAACTAGAAACTTTTACAATCCTAGAGAATGGGGCCAACATCCTGCTCCATTCTAACAAGAAAGGAGATAACTTCAAAAAGTAATTTGCTACTTTTTGTCTCTCTAAAAGTATGATTTGGTGGATTATGGGTATATTTGCCATACTTCCCTGGTATTCACTCTATGTGCTAGTTGGATTTAACTTACCATATTTAGTATAATTGCTAGCATTTACATGACACTTTATGGTTTGCAAAACATTTTATTTATGCCCATTTTATAGATGAAAAAACCAAGGAGAAAAGGGATTATGTGACTTGCCCAGATAGTAAGTGTCTGAGACTGGATTTGAACTAAAGTCTTCCTAACTCCATGCATTATTGCCATTGCATTACCTAGCTGTCTCAATTATGCTGAAAACACTTATTACCTAGATTGTGAATCTGAAACTTAGGTGAAGACTGGGAAAGAATTAGAAGCTGAAGGGATGCCCATCGATTGGGGAATGGTCAGACAAATTGTGGAATATTATTGTGATGGAGTTCTATTATGCTAAGGAAATGAACAAAATAGTTTCAGAAAACTTGGGAAGATTTGAACTGATGCAAAGTGAAATGAGCAGAAAACAGTAATAGTAATAGTGATCATCTGTGAAAAACTTAGCTACTGAACAAGATAATGATCATAGATAATTTCAAAGGATCCATGATGATAAATGCTATCTACCCCCAGAAAAAGAAATGATGAACTCTGAGTACATATATAATTATACTGTTTTTAAAATTTATTTTTCTTGAATTTTGTGCATATATATTTTCTTTTTTAGCATGGTGAACATTAAAATGTGTTTAGCATGACTTCACATGTATAATCTAAATCATACTGCTTTCCTTTTCAAGGGAAAAGGTAGGCAAAAGAGAGGGAGAGGATGTAAAATTCAACTTTTTTAAAAAATGAATGTTAAATTTGCATGAATTGGATAATATTTAATGAAATAGATTAAATATATTCAAGAAATTTAGGTGATACTATCTTCATCAGTCTTAACTATTTTTTAGGTTTTTTGCAAGGCAAATGGGGCTAAGTAGCTTACCCAAGGCCACACAGCTAGATAATTATTAAGTGTCTGAGGCTGGATTTGAACCCAGGTACCCCTGACTCCAGGGCCGGTGTTCTATTCACTGGCCAGTGTTCTATCCACTGTGACACCCAGCTGCCCCTAGTCTTAACTATTCTTATATAAGTTTATGTCTTGTCTCCCTAATGAGACCATAAGCTCAGAAATGAGTTTCCCTTATTCTTAGCTCCTCAACAATCTATGAAATTACAAAATCAGAAATGCAGGATCATCAAAGTTTTGTCTCTCTGATATTACTGGAATTGTTTGGATTATCGCCCATCTATTCCATGTATAATTCAAATATCTCAAGTGACACGTCAAGAATTTTGCAGACCTCAGAGAGCTTTATCAATGCTAGCTATTATTATTATTATTGCTATTATTACTCTTATTCATACTACCTTGAAACTAAATCTTTGAGTCAGTGACCCTACAAATATTGTATTGAAGAAAAAATTATTTGTTCCAAGCTTAGCAGACCTCTTTGTCTTTTTACACGTTGCCCTCTCATTCCCTCGTCCTTTTGACAATATTCATTGGCTTAAAGAACCAGCTCAGGTAACCTCTCATGAATGATGTCTTTCCAATTAATTCCAGATAGAAAGAATTCTTCTAGCAAAAGACTAGAACTAAAGTAACTCTCTATTGATTGAGAAATGATTGCTTAAACTGTGGTACAATAATTTAATATTATTCATCCTAAGAAATGGTAAATTAAAAAAATTTCAGAGCAACATGAGACTTCTATGAACTAATGTCAAGTGAAATAGGAAACACTATTTAGATTAAAGGGGCCAACCTCCCAGCTTGCAGGCTAAACCACGAAAAATTTAAGTGTTGCCTGAACTGGATTAAAATTTAACTGAGAAATGTTTAACTAAAATAATTTAAAATGTAAGACAAAATAGATGGCATTAATTTGTAATATTCTAAGTCAATATGCAGGGTTTGAGTTAGATACCAATGATGTAGACAATGAACCCAATAATATAAATGATGTTACTGAATTTTCTGTCTTCTGCAGCTGCCTTTTTACCAGACGGATGTTTGTATCCCCCTGGACCCCTCCTCTGATCTTTCTGTCTCCACCCTCTTTCCTTCCTATTTTTGAGAAGTTGACCCAGACCTGCTATGTTCACCTTTCTCCTGACTCCACTTCTTAGTTCTAACACTTTTTCACCTTTCCCTATTTCTTTTTTTCCTTGGATTGGTATGCCCAGTGATTAGCACAGTCCCAAGCACATAATAGACCCTTAATAATGAGCTGTCTATCTATCTATTTGTGTTTGTCTACCTAATAAACCATCAGTTCTATTCCATTCAGTAATTACTTATTATTAGAGAGGACTTCCAATGAAATATGCTCCCTTCCTCTTAGCAGAGAAATGGTGAACTAGAAGTGTGAGAAAAGACATACTGAAATGGATGGTCATTATGATGACTTATTTTGCTTAACTGTACTTTTTAAAATAAGTGATGGTTCTATGAGGCAAAAGGAAAGAATAGGAAACCACAGGAAAAAGAGAACATCATTGTGTCTGTGTGTGTCTGTGTGTGTGTGTGTGTATGTGTGAGACTATGTGTCTTGGTCTGTATTTATGTGTATGTATTTTGTAGGAAAGTGATGAAGCATTTCGTATTTTTTTTTAAAAAGTGATCCTACTTATATGCGATGGAGAATACCATCTCCATCCAGAGAAAGAATTGTGGAGTTTGAACAGAGACAAGAGATTATTACCTTTAATTTTTTCAAAAATTGTTATCTTGTTATGTAATTTTGCTAGCTCTTATACATTATTTTTTTTTCTTAAGGATGTGATTTCTCTCTCATCACATTCAACTTAGATCAATGTATACCATGAAAGCAATGTGAAGACTAACAGACTGCCTTCTGTGGGGGGTGGGGGGAGGGAAGCAAGATTAGGGGAAACATTGTAAAATTCAAAATAAATAAAGTTTTAAAAAAACACCAAAAAAAGTGATCCCATCATCCTTGAAAGGAAAATGAGTTTGACATCTACCATGTACTTAACCATTTTTAAATTTACATATAGTCATGTCTAATCTCCCTCCTAGACCTCAAATTTCTTGTGGACAAATATATTAGTTTCCTAAATCATTGTTTTTAAATGCTCAATACATTAATTGACTGATTCAACATATTAGATCCTTGGCTTTTTAATTATTTCAAACATCGTAGATTCAATTGATTTCTCCAAAAATTCAATACATTGCTTGTATTTCTCCACTCCAAAGGCATTTCTCCCATTCTCAACCATCTTAAAGTCCACTGAAAATAGTTCAACTGTCTCATCTCCCAATTCTTTCATTAGTCAAGAATACACTTCATCTGGACTCAGTAACCTGAAATCCTAATGGCAACCAGATGTCCTGCTATGAGTTTCCTATTAATCTTATTAGGGTATCCTTAAATTATTAGTCTAGTCTTAAAATCTTAAAGCTTAATGCCATTGTGCTAAAACTTTTGGAGTACAGTGTATGTGTGTATATATATATATATATATATATATATATATATATATATATATGTATGTATCAACTTACCACTAGCCATTTTTAATTTTATTTCATAAAGAGACCTAGATAGCTACCAGTAATCTCTCCCTTCTCAAATTAGCATGTACATTTTAAGAATTTACAGGCTGTATTCCATTCCCCACTCATTTCCCACCCCAATCCTCAGTAGTATTAAAGCTTCTTGTACAATTAGTTGGCTAAGTGATGGAAACCAACAAGGATCACTGATCACAAAATGAGGAGTAAATTATTAAATGGAAGGAACAAGAACCACACAGGTCAGAACACAATCAACCCTCCTATATTATTCAGACATATCATGATGTAAAGGAGAGAGAAGCTAGACAAAAACCAGAGAGTCCTATCTTACTAACTTCATGACTGTAGGCAAATCACTGTACCTCTCTTTGCTTCAATTTCCTCATCTGTAAATTCAGAGAAAAATGCCTGCTTATATCACAGGATTCTTGCAAGGAAAGTGCTTTATATACTTTAAAAAGTGATAGAAATGTTAGATATTATTTTTAAAATGTCAATAATTGGTAATAATTATTGTTGTCGGTAGTTTCATTTATTATCCACAATCAACTTAGGACATCAGCTAAGAAACTGTAATGGGTGGTGAAAATATTTATAAAAGAAGTAAAGAGATGCTGAAATACGCAGAGTCAATAGTGGGGAAATGAGCAAGGTGAAAATTAGAAAGAGAGAAGGAAAAATAAGTTGAAATCATAAATACTTTCAAGGAGGTCTATATTTAGAGCCAGTCTATTTGATAGTTTTCCCTAATGGGAAAAACCTTGAAAATTCCTGCTGCCAGAAAAATAGGAACCCTTTATGAAAAAAATGTAGCCTGTGTGGCTTAACCAAACAATCTTGTCAAGGAAGCTCTTTGATGTAGACAAGTAATGTCCCAGACTATTGTAATTTGATGGAAATAAAACTTATAAGCGAATAACTTTTTGTTTTGGTATTATATTCACAAAGCAACTTTTTGATCTTAATTTGATTTCCCAAATAGGTTTCCTTACTGAAAAAAAAGAATGGATTGATCAGTTGACAAATCCCACAGTCTACTGGGTAGATATAATTCTATAATAAATCACAATATGAAGATTTTATTTTCATATTGATGTGTATAACAACTACAAAAATAATACCTTTTCTATAGCATTTGAGACTTGCAAGATAGTTTATAAACATCTTCTCATTTTATCCTCTCATCAACTAGAAAAGAAAGTGTTATTATTAGATACATATACTGCTGAGAAAACTGAGACAGATAGAGGTGTGGCAAGTTCCCCAGTCATATACTTTATCAATGCCTGGGCAAAATTTGAACTCAGATCTTGCGATCTTTAGGCACCACTCAATCCACTAGATCCTTCAATGACCTAAGCATTTCATGTCAGAGTGGCTAATGAAGGGGCAGCTAGGTGGTGCAGTGGATAGAGCACCACCCCTGGTGCCAGGAGGATCTTAGTTCAAGTTTGAATTCAGACATTTAATACTTACTGCATGACCTTAAGCAAGTCACTTAACCCCATTGCCTTGCAAAAAACAAAACAAAAAGATGATGATTAATGAAATTTAATTCTTCACTGTATGAAGTGATAAAATAAAAAAATATAAAGCCAAAATTTATAGATCCTTGGGCAGAGACTTTGCCCAGAAGGTCTATTTATTCAAACAAGTCATAATCCTGCATTGGTTAGAAAACTTGGTGGCTGTGTGGCACAAAGATATACATCCTGACAAAGCATTTTACTCTGCGTAGGTAAGCTCCAATGTAATACAATATATACCCAGACAAAGCCATTGTTGTTCATGGTGGAAACCTATCCATGCGCCTGCCACAAATCTTCACTTTAATAATTAGTTTCATACTTTGAACCAAACTATTCCACTAGCTCTTTTCATACGCCCCTTTGTCATTTTTTGAACCTAAGTCTATAAGATGACAAATTTATGATCACACCAGATTTGTGTTTGAAGGTGCCTATAAATTCTAGTCTATCATTCATTATTTAATTCAAATGAATGTTGTCAAAGTGAATAAGGGTGATTGAGAGTTGCAACCTAAACAGAAAGACATTAATATTCTAATGGTCTGGATATCTTCTTTATGACCAGACTATACATAGGACAGTCTTCAATTACAGAAGGAAATTTATTTCAGTTCAACCTCTCACTTTCAATTATCATTGAAAGATGTTGGAATTTCTATTCTTCAGTATTTATAAATCAATGCTAAATTACTCAGTTTTCTAATCTGTAAAATGAAAAGATAGGAACAATGACCTCCATAGTCCCCTCCAGACCTATGTCTATATCCTATGATTCTGTTATTCTAAATGACTATTTACTTCCTTGACTTTTTTTAATGAGGGGACTTCGTTTTAATGTTTTCCAATCTACGACCATAGAACTCTATTTATTGCTCACCAAATTCCCAAATCTCCAAGAGCTCTTTTTAGAAAACAAACTACTTTCTTTATGTATGTCCACATTTTTTCCCCACTGAATTTGTGGTTTTGTTGGTGCAGGGAATTCGTACTATGAACGTCACTATTCTAACAATGCACACTGATGCATAATTCATAGTTTATATACACTTGGACAGTTGTCCAGGATCCTAATAGATGAAATGACTTGTCCAAGTTAACATAAAAACATGCCTTAGAGTAGAAAGAACCTAATTCCTTCTAACTCTGGGGCTCACTCTCCATCTTCTGTTCCACAATTGTTATTTCTGTTCAGTCATTTTCATCCATGTCTGACTTTATGATTCATTTGGGGTATCCTTGGCAAAGCTACTGATGTGGTTTGCCATTTCTTTCTCCAACTCATTTTACAGATTAGGAAACTGAGTCAAACAGGATTAAATGACTTGTCAGGGTCCCACAACTAATAAATGTCTGAGGCCAGGTTTAAACACCTGAAGATGAACATTCTAAATTCAACACTCTATCCATTCTACCACTTAGCTTTCCCAGAGTTGCCATCACGCATATACATAAAGGTCAAATTCTATATATTTATCTACATAAATATACATACGAATAATTTACTTAAATAAGGTACTGTTCAAAATCAGTTATAATAAATGTCTATAACAGTAAAGGACAATTAGCAAATGAAATAATTTTCCTTAGAGTACATTTCAAATGAGTAAATTACTACATTTTTGTTTGCCTCAGTTTTCTCCTTTATGAAATAAGGATACTAATAACTCTTACTCTATAGGCTGCTTATTATTAATATATTAATTATTAATAATGTTAATTATACAAGTGAACTCAAAACTTCATGTAGTAGTGTATAAGCTCACACATGAATATAGTATCATATACACATTTATTATATAGAATTATAGTATATAATATAGGATGAAATAGAGAAAGCACTCAATACATATTTGTAGGTCATGATCATAGGTAATCACTACTTCAATGATTCAATGTTCTTTAAAAATAGAAACACTATGAGGTCAGGAATTGTCCTTTTTTGTTTTTTATTTACATTTTCAGCAACTAGAACAATGTCCACTGTAGATTGGTTGATTTCCTCATCTGGGAGACTCTACTGACATATGGTAGACATAAAGCATATAATAAATGCTTTTAACTGACCAATTTACTTATATCTACTCTGGTTTCTTTTGAAATGAAGAAATTTTAAACAGGAGAAACCACTTTATGAACATTTTTTTAAATAACTGAAACCAAAGAAGACACAGCAAACAAATATGCATTTCCTCAAAATATCTGAAATTAGTCAGAAACAAGCAATGAGTTGTCCTGTGGTCAAGGATAAACAGATGATAATTCATGAATCTCTTCCCTAAGACTCTTCATCCATAACAGATGCTGTTTGGTCTTTGGTTCTTCACCAGAGTGAGACACAATTGAAATACCCATTAAATTCTTCTGTCCATTGATGTTTTTTTTTAACAAAATTGTTTCCCATTGAGTTAATTAGTGAATTAATCAATGCTCAATTGGATCAATTTTCATCTAAATTTTTTCCAAATAATTTGCCTCACTTTTTCAGACCACAGTATCACATTTGCTTTGTACATCAACCTGATCTTAGCATTTCTTTTGCCTCTGCTTTGGGCAATTCTAGTAACAGAGAGCTGACTACAAAGCAACCCATTTCATTTTTTAAAAGAAGGACGAGTTCTAAGAAGCTATCAGGGCATAATGACATGCTTCCTAAATTTGAAAAGAATGAATCGGAGTTTGAATTCTATCTGTGTAATCTTGAACATTTCAATTCATTCTTTAGCTCTTAATGCCCTCATTTGTGAAATTAGATGATAGGACTAGAGGATCGATTAAGATCTGTCCTTGTTCAAACTCGATAACCCGATGAATTTAACAACTATCATTCCTGGGCACTGAGCTCAAATACCTCTTCATTTTTAGCCTTTAGTCCGAATTGTAGAGAAGGAAAGCAGATGTCTAGGATATAACACAAGCCAATCTTTAATGATTTTTTATAGAAACAATATAAATTTAATTCATGTAAATACCAGAAAATTCCACTTGCTGCACATACTGGTAATTTATTTTGTATTATGTCGAGGCCCATGGGATACAGTGAAACCTCCTAAGTCGTTTATGAAGAGTAACTCAGAAGAGGGACTTCTTTCCTCATTGGGAAATACAAAAGAGCATGTCCCCATAAATATGGACTCGTTTCTTTCTTCCTCATCCAAATTTTGTTTTAGAAACCTCCCTGGAAAACTCTACAGAGATCTTTGAAACCACTAACTTCCTTCATTTTACTTTGTAGAATCCCCTGGAGCCATTTAATCACACACATTTAATGAATAATGAAGTCAGTTAAAAATGTTTTTAATGTTATAATTAGTTCCCAAATTCTTATGTCCAAAACACTGAGTAACCAACAGGAGTTTCAGCAAAACCTATTATTTAAAGACAAGAAAAAAATCTGAAGAAATAGAGCAAGGAAAATGAAAATGTAGCATGGGGAGCATAAACTATTAAAAGATTGCAAGTTTATTAGGACTTTAAGACAAGGAAATTTATCAAGGCTCTGCAGTAATAAGACTTCCTTGAAATATCAAATTTTGACATTTCAGCCTACGGAAATATTGAGTCAACAATACAAAACTTCAACACTTCCCCCACCCAGGGTTCGGTCTTTGATTATTTACAAGAGTGAGAGGTAAGTGGAATGTCTATTAACCTATTCTCCCTCTGTACATAATTTTTTCTCTCTTTTACTAATTTGTTTCTCTCATGAAGTCAATAGTCATATATGTTTTATCCTACAAATCCACCTGGTTTTGCTCTTTCTTTGGTGAAATTATCTGAGGTGAGATGAAAACTTGGAACTTTATTGAGTATTATAGAAGACATGGCAGTTCTTATGAAAGATGAGGGAGGGTGATAAAGTGCAAGGGTATGTGTTTTCTTATTGATTTTATCAAATATGAAAATTAAAGATTATAGAAGCATGGATTTTAAAGATGAAAGAGATCTTAGGTCATCACATCCTCTGATTTTAAGGATTAAGAAAGCAAGGTTCCAGAGAGGCTGCAACTTGTTCACAGTTACAGAGCTATCAATTGTTGGAAGCAGATTCAAATTCAGATGTTCCCAAGTCCAAATCTAGTAACATTAGGCACCATTCTACAACTATGAGCTGCCCTTCTAACACTCATTACTTATACAACTCTCAGTGAGGAAGGTGGAATTCATAAAGAAACATCCAAGAAAAAATGGAACCTAAGATAAAAGGCAAGAAATTTCTTTTCTGCATATATTTGGAAATTTGAGGTCATGTGCCATATTGATTAAGCTTCCTGTGGGAATTCTGTTATCTCAATATGGTTGAAACTCTTCAAGGCAATTATCCAGAAATTTAATGTTCATGACTTGGGTTCATATTATATGAATAATAGCAAGTTCCAAGAGTTACACATAGTTATATAAAAAGTAGTGAAATGATATGGAATAGAGAAGAATAGGGGGAGGGAGGAAACACCCAGATGTGAAGAAAGTCTAACTTTAAATGCTATGTCTGATGACTTCTACCTGTGTGACGCTAAACAAGTCTCAACCTCTCTGCAGTTCAGTTGCCTCCAATGTAAAGGGGAGGGAGTTAATCTAATTGATCTCTGAGGCCTGTTTCTGCTCTAGATTTCCGACTGAATAATTAAAGTAAGAAGAGAGAGGAAGTAGAGTGTCAATCTACTAGCAAGGTGAGGGAGAATGGGAAGTCAGAGTAGCAGAGAGATCAGCAGATCACTATGTGACTTATTAATGCCCTATAGCATGGAAAGAACAGAGTGGAAAGAACATCAGGTATGGCATCAGAGGAACAAGGTTCTAATTCCATTTCAGCTGTCCCCTAGACAGGTGACCTTTGGCATCAAGTAACCTTCTTGGGCCTTGGTTCCTTTATCTTTCAAATAAGGGGAAGATGGGATTCTAGGGCCTTTCAGTTCCCTTCTAGAACTAGTTCTAGATCTCTAATCCTACACAAAGAAGGACTGTACAAAGAAGTAAAGAAATGCAAACTATTCCATATGGAAAACAAGGCAAATAAAACACAAATACAAATGAAATTGTGCACTGAGATGAGTATGGTCATCATTAGCTGATTTTGAGACCTGCTCTATGTTTGTAGACACTGAATAGGATTTCTTAAAGGACTTTTATTAACTTCAGTTGATAAAATAGGATAACAGAATCATAGGAACTCAAATTTCAAAGAGATCTTAGAGATCATCCAGTCAATCTCAACTGAGCAAGACTCTTTATACCATGGAGGTGGTACAATGGTTCAAATACTGAACTTGGAGTCAGAAATTCCAATTTCAAACATTTAATTAGCTGTGTCACTCTAAGCAAGTGACTTAACCTCTCTCAGTCTCAGCTTCATCATTTGTAAAATGAGAAAATAAGACTAGAACCCACTTTCAAGGGTCATTGTGAGGACCAAATGAGATAATATATATAGTGGTTTGAAACATATATATGTGTGTGTGTGTGTGTGTGTGTGTGTGTGTGTGTGTGTGTGTGTATTTTTGAAAACCTTAAAAATACTATATGAATCTTGGTTATTATTAGTAGTAGTATTGTGTATAATAAATGCAACCTCAACTGGAAGACACCCTCACCCCATCCCTAGGGAAGGGGAACACACAATTCATTCTGCTTTTAGAATGTTAATACCGTTTTCCTTTATATCAATTTATAATTTACCTCTCTGCAAATTCCATCTTCTGGAGCAATTTAAAGTCAGAACCTTTTCCATGTGGCATCCATAAAAGCAGCTCTGGCATCCCTACTACATCTCCAAGTTAAACATGTTCAATTCCTTTAACTGTTCTGCAAATGGCCTAGTTTCAAATACTCTCAATATCTCTTAAGAATCTCCTTAGAAACACTCCAGTTTGTCAATGGTCTCACAAATCATGGCAGCCAAGTGTGAACGTATCAATCTAGACATTGTCTGGCCAGGTCAAAGAGTCTTAATCTTAGCTGCAACCTTCCTTCATCTGATTCCTGGGGAGCCTAGAATTTCCAAGCCTTCCCCTGATGTCTTATAATGAAGACAGAGGTGATCCTGAGTGCTCAGTGGAACACTAGCCCAACAGTGTCAGTCAAGCAAGAGAGGCTACAAGTATGGCTCTTGTCACAGACCATAAGTAGTGGGTCTTCTTTCCATTACACATGCCTGTCACCCATCTAATGAGCTAAACCTCAAAATTTGAAAGTTGTAACAGCCTTTCTTAGATCTAAACTTTGGCAAACTATTTTTTGAGTTTTGTTTTTCATTCCAAATGTTAAATATCAAATAAAAATATTCATAAGTATACCATTTAGCAAAGTTCAAATTTTGTCTCTGACACATACAAGCAGTGTCATCCTAGGTAAGTCACAACCTCAAAGAGCCTAAGTAAACTTTTGAAGACCATATAGTACAGCAAAGCTATCAAGCAGCACTAACAGGGGTGAGTTCTGTTTTGGAAGTACTCTACACCAAGGAAATTCTAATTTTGAGGTCCTTATACCTTTAAAAACCTTATACCCAATTTTCCTCCTTCCTGTATTACAGGTAGGTAATGGACAAATCTGAAATAATACCATAGAACTTTTTTAAAGTTTTTATTGAATTAAACTTCTACCCTCATTTTTCTTCAGCATTACACCCCAAATGTGAGGACTCAGCATGCAGAAGAAAGCACATGTTTACCTTCCCAGAAGGGCATTACTGGAGGCAGTGGAGAGAGTACTGGCCCTGGAGTCAGGAGGACTTGAGTTCAAATTCTGCCTCAGACACTTCATAATTACCTAGCTCTGTGACCCTGGGCAAGTCACTTAACTACAGTACCTTGCAATAAAACAAAGGTTGTTAGGAAGTCAAAATGAGATAATTAGCAAAAATGATCTGAAATATTAAGGAATTCTATTATTATTCTTGTTATTATTATTATTATTATTAATGGATGAAGTCAAGAATCCATTCAAGACCTTATGCATTTAAAAAATACAACAAATAGAAACACTGTTCCATGGAGAGTGGCTAGGTCTGCTTAACCAAGCCAAGGAAACCTATTAGTGGTTTCTTAAGCTTGACCCACATCCCCAAGCTTCCACACCCCAGAGATCCCAGACACTCATAGATAAGGAACTTCAGAGGTCATCTCAATCAACTCACTCATTTTACAAATAAGAAAACTGAAGTAAAACAACCTAGTTGGAATCACAAGGTACAAACCATCAAAGGCAGCTATTTTCACATACACACACACACACACACACACACGCACATGCACAATTTAAATTCTTTATGAACTGTAAATCACTATATAGATAGCTATTATTAGGGATTTAGTAAATTCTTCCTATGTAGAAAGCTCTATGAGCCCTTAGATGGCACAATGCATAGAGGACTAGACTTGCAATCAGAAGACTCAACTTATTAAGTTCAAATCTGGCCTCAGACACTTATAAGCTCTATGATCCTGGGCAAGTCACCACCTTATTTGCTTCAGTTTCCTCATTTATAAAATGAACTGGAGAAGGAAATGGCAAATCACACCAATATCCTTGACAAGAGAACACCAAATAGGATCACCAAGAGTTGGACTTGACTGAACAAAAACAACATATACAAAAAAACTATATCAGATGCTGGGGACAGAAAGTAAAAAATGAAGAATTGTTTTTAAGGATTTTATTTTCCATGAAGATTCAAGGTAAATTGGTGATATTGAAGAAGCCTAATTTTTGTTTCATCCATGTCACCATTTATGTGACCTTGGGTAAGTTATTGAGCCTCTCTGGAACTCAGTTTCTTTATATATCTAGGAAGGAGATGAACAGGCTTCTCTCCAAGGTCCTCTTAACTCTAAAGTTAATATCCTTTTCTTGTTCATAAGCCATCCCACAGAGATCAAATTGATAAGAGTCTGACATGTTTCCAAGTCAGGCAATTTTTCAATCAATGCTGACCCTATATGTTGAAGGACTTCGTAGGAACCTGTCTAAACCTTCATTTCTCCTAGAATGAGTTAGAGATTAAAGAAAGACTCATTTTTCCCAAGCTATCTACCTTGAAGGTTTTTCAGGGCTTTCCCATCCTCCTAAATTCTTATCAGAGAGGTCCTAGAGAATAAAACAACAAAACTGAGCTAGAAAGTAGAAAGAAAGGTGCCACTCTTTAAAAGTAGATTCAATCTAATTTAAAAGACCCATTGCCTCTTCTCAGCACATGAGACTCATTCCATTAACACAAAAGTACATTTGAATCTGAGGGGTTGAATTAAAGTACAAGTAAATTTATTGGGGGGGAGGGAAAAGGGGACAGGAATGAAGAAAGTATAGTGTTATGACCCAACATATCTTGGGGGTAACCAAAGAAAATAGGCCGGAGGAATAGAAAATCTGAGACAAGGCAAGGAAGAAGTAACAAAGGTACTTTTCTTCCCCTGTCCTTACATCCAACTCTGTCAACCATCTCAGCTTTATTTTGGTCACTCTATTTATAAGAGCTCAAAAAAAAATAGGAAAAGGGTTTCCACTGAACACTTAGAAAAGAACATTTAATTTTGTCAATAGTAATTATATGAATTAAGTGATAGAGAAAGCAGTATGGTATAGCAGACATACTACTGGATCTGAAGTCAAAGGACATGGGTTTGAGTTCTGCTTTTCCTGAGGCACCTTGGGTAAATTATTTCAATTCTCTATGCTGTAAC